>NC_052073.1:5722500-5880000 GCF_015852505.1 Tachyglossus aculeatus | reverse complement strand
TGTGCTGTTCTAAGCGCTGGGGAGGTTACAAGGTGATCAGGTTGTCCCACGGGGGGCTCACAGTCTTAATCCCCATTTTACAGATGAGGTAACTGAGGCACAGAGAAGTGAAGTGACTTGCCCAAAGTTACACAGCTGACAATTGGCAGAGCCAGGATTTGAACCCATGACCTCTGACTCCAAAGCCCATGCTCTTTCCACTCAGCTACGCTGCTTCGCTGCTGGGTGACCTTCGGCAAGTCACTTAACTTCTCTGTGCCTCAGTTACCGCATCTGGAAAATGGGGATCGAGACTGAGGGACTGGATCCAACCCGATTTGCTTGCATCCACCCCAGCGCTTAGTACAGTTCCTGGCACATAGTAAGTGCTTAACAGATACCCTAATTATTATTATTATTCCTCCTTCATTTCGGATCTGGAACTTTCCAGCACTCTGACCGTTCTTCCCTAGATATGGGTGCGTATTCTCCCCCGCACTTGGAAATTCCTTCATCTAACTTTTATTCCCCCCCTTTTCCCAATTCTCTTTCAGACAGCAGTTCTGTGGATGAAAAGGTGGTGGATCCCGTATTCCGTCGGTGCCTGCGTGTGACTTTTCCGTGTGATTTTGGTTCCCTTATTTGAGTTGTGACTCCCGCATGTGTGTCCCGGCTTTCCACCCCGTTGTCATCTCTCGAGCCGGCCCCAAGTTTGTTGCATCCGTGAAGCGGCTTCTCCTCACGACCGTGCCCGTCCCGGTTCCCACTGGTTCCGCGGCAGGGGCCTCGCCGTGGTCAAACACGGCGGCCGATTTCGCTTTCGTGCCCCGGCCCGCCGGTCTCCGGATCCGACGGGGAGGCGGGACCTGCGGAGAAGAGTGGCTTCCTCGAGTTCTCCCGGCATTAAGTGGCTTTGGCTTGGAGCTGGCTCTGATTGTGTTTGCCATAAGAGGTGTCTTGGTGTCTCGTGCCGTAGGCCTGTGTCTTGGCTAGAAACGCCTGCCGCCGGTGACGCTCAAACTGTCTTTTGTCTCGTTCTTCATTTAAGGCTCGAATAGTAAGTGGAAATGGTTTGGACGCTTCCCAATTCTATGCACTCCAGGCGTTCGGTGGGTAAGTGTGACACCCTTTATACTGACTCTCATGCTTGGTGGATGGCATTGATTGATGGCTTACCTCAGGCAGTGCACCTTCCTATGGAATGGAAGTTGTTGTCTGCCCTCAGGGGACTTCCAATTTAATAGTTTGTAAATGGATACTCACTCTTTTTCTCCTCCCCTCCTGTCGGGGTCTGCCCTCCAAGCTGAGCAACTGGAGGTTTGGAAGTCACAGGGGATGGGCGGGTAATGAGCATTGGATGCATAATAATAATAGTTATTATCATAGAGAAGCAGCGTGGCTCAGTGGAAAGAGCCCGGGCTTCGGAGTCAGAGGCCATAGGTTCCAATTCTGGCTCCGCCAATTGTCAGCTGTGTGACTTTGGGCAAGCCTCTTAACTTCTCTGTGCCTCAGTTCCCTCATCTGTAAAATGGGGATGAAGACTGTGAGCCCCCCGTAGGACAACCTGATCACCTTGTAACCTCCCGAGTGCTTAGAACAGTGCTTTGCACATAGTAAGTGCTTAATAAATGCTATCATTATTATTATTATCATTATTATTTTGGTATTAGTTAAGAACTTACTATGTACCAGACACTGGACTAAGCGCTGGGGCAGACACAAACAACTTGAATTGGACCTAGTCCCTGTTCCATGTGGGGCTCACAATCTCAATCCCCATTTTACAGATGAGATAACTGAGGCACAGGGAAGTGAAATGACTTGCCCAAAGTCACAGAGCAGACAAGTGGCAGAACCAGGATTAGAACCCATGACCCTCTGACACCCAGGCCCATGCTATATCCGCTATACCATGCTGTTTCTCTGAGAATGCGTGAGAAGTGTTGCCTAGCGGATAGAGCACGGGCCTGAAGGACCTGGGTTCTAATTCCAGCTCTGCTAGTTGTCTGCTGGGTGACATTGGGCAAACCACTTCACTTCTCTGGGCCTCAGTTTCCTCATCTGTAAAATGGCGATTAAGACTATGAGCCCTGTGTGGGACAGGAACTGTGTTCATCCCAATTGCCTTATATCTACCCCAGTGCTCAATACAGTGTCTGGCATGTAGTAAGCACAGAACTAATACCGCAATTATTACCCACTGATCCATTCTGCAGTGTTCAGATTCTCCCCCATTTGGCAACGCTTCTGTCTGTCTGCCTCTCATGACACTACTGTAATGGCAAACCGTGAAAAATAATCTTGGGCCCACGCTGCTTAAAATTGTGGCTCATCAGGTTATGCCTTCCTGATTCTTTATGGTCTGAGGCCAGGACAAATACATCATTGGCTTCTTCTTTTGATCTTTTTGGGGTTTTTTTTCTGGAGCCTTTGTGTTCCAGTTTACTTGGAAGAGAGTTCCTCTGGCCAAACGATCGGAATAACCTCAGGCACTGGAAATCATTGCGACTCCCTAAGTCCAGAAATGCGATCCTCCTGAACACCTGGGTCCCTGTGGTCGATGGCACTTGCCCAGATGGATTTGTTAGTCATCATCATCATCAATCATATTTATTGAGCGCTTACTGTGTGCAGAGCACTGTACTAAGCGCTTGGGAAGTACAAATTGGCAACATATAGAGACAGTCCCTACCCAACAGTGGGCTCACAGTCTAAAAGGGGGAGACAAAACCAAACATATTACAAAATAAAATAGAATAGATATGTACAAGTAAAATAAATAAATAAATAGACAAATAGAGTAATAAATATGTACAAACATATATGCATATATACAGGTGCTGTGGGGAAGGGAAGGAGGTAAGATGGGGGGATGGAGAGGGGGACGAGGGGGAGAGGAAGGAAGGGGCTCAGTCTGGGAAGGCCTCCTGGAGGAGGTGAGCTCTCATCAGCTACATGTAGTCCCATTAGCTACATCAGTATCAGTAGTCATTACTCATTGCAAAGCATTACGGGAGCATGCAATAAAATGGTGACTATATACAAGATGCCCATTATGCAAGATGGCGGACCACTGAATAAGGTGACGGCAAATCCCCTTTGATCCCTATCGTTGCTAATGACTTCTTTACTTAACCCCCCAAAACCTGAAATGCTACTAAAGAAGTTTGGAATTTTTCTGGGTACATAATTGGTGTCCTGACAGTATTTATTAAGGGTTTGCTAGGTATCAAGCACTGTGCTGAGACCTGGGTTGGGACAAAATAATAACACTGGGCGCGGTCCTTGTCCCACATGGGGATCACAGTTTTCCTAATGTCACACAGCAAATCAGTGGCAAATCATCTAACCTCTTTTTTTCTCTGTTTCCTCACCTGTAAATCGATCATTCAATCGTATTTATTAAGCACTTACTGTGTACAGAGCACTGTACTAAGCACTTGAGAGCACAACATAACCGATTTTGTAGATTCATACCTGCTCATAGTCTAGAGGGAGAGACAGATATTAAATGATGTATATGTACATAAATGGCATTGGACTGAGGGTGGAGTGAATAAAGGAGGCAAATCCAATTGCTAAGGTGATGCAGAAGGGAGGGGGAGTAGGGGAAATTCATTCATTCATTCATTCATTCATTCATTCGTATTTATTGAGCGCTTACTGTGTGCAGAGCACTGTACTAAGTGCTTGGGAAGTACAAGTTGGCAACATATGAGAGTTTAGTAGGGTGTAATCTCGTTATGGGCAGAGAATGTGTCCGTTTATTGTTGTATTGTACTCTCCGAACTGCTTACTATAGTGCTCTGCACACAGTAAGTGTTCAATAAATATGATTGAATGAATGAAAGGACTTGTGGTTTGAATATTCTGCACTTCGTAAGCGCTCAATAAATACCATTGTTTCTTTGAATAAGGCTCTTCTAGGTTGGGTAACTAAAATGGGGATAAATGGGGAAAATCCGTAAACTGAGAATAAGATACCAGCTCCCCTTCCCTTTTAGGTTGTGAGCTCCCTTGTGGGGATGAAGACGGTGAGCCCCACATGGGACAAACTGATTACGTTGTATCTACCCCAGCACTTAGAACAGTGCTTGGCACATAGTAAGCACTTAACAAATACCATTATTATTAGTAGTAGTATCAATAAAAATAATCCCCATTTTACAGACTGAAGTGCAGAGAAGTTAAGTGATTTTTCCCGAGGTCACGCAGCAGACAAGTGGCAGAGCCAGGGTTAGAACCCATTCATTCATTCATTCAATTGTATTTATTGAGCGCTTACTGTGTGCACAGCACTGTACTAAGCGCTTGGGAAGTCCAAGTTGGCAGCATAGAGAGACGGTCTCTACCCAACAATGGGCTCACAGTCTAGAAGGGGGAGACAGACAACAAAACAAAGCATGTAGACAGGTGTCAAGTCGTTGGAACAAATAGAAATAAAGCTAGAAATAAAACTTTCACTGAGTCTCTGTCTAGAAACATAGCCTTCACCTCCTTCAGATCAGTGGTTTGAATCTTTTCTTGACTAGCTCTCTGCAGGGGGCCTTGTGGAAGAGGGGTTTTTTTTATTTTCTGTCTCAGCCCATACAAGAGTGAAATCTCCCTGCCTGCAAGCAATTTCAAGCATGAAAGCGGCTATCTGTGCATGAGGACAAATAGATTATAAAACGTTTTCGTTCGACTTCTAGTGAGGCAAAGAGAAGCAAATGCCACAGAGCTCTCCTTAAAAATCCCTATTCTCATGTCACACTCCAGAGAAGTTTCTTTTACTCTTTCACTGGGCTGGTCTTCTTTTGGCCTTTATTCTAAGTCCCCCGTGAGATTGTAAACTCCCTGAGGACAGTGTGTCTACCAATCTGTTCTATTGTACCTCTCTCAAGTGCTTAGAATAGTGTCCAACACACAGTAAGTGCTCAGTGAATACCATTGATTGATTGGAAGATGGGGGAAGATGTCAGGTTGGGTAGGAAGAGAAATTAGGGGTTGTTCACCCTCTTTGATGGCAGAAATGGACTCCCTTTCTCTCCGTACCTCCCTTTATCATCCTCTCCCTCTCCCTCCCTCTGTCTCTCCCTCTTTCTCATCTATCTCCCTCCCTCTGTCTCTCCCTCTCTCTCCTTCGTCCTCCCTCTCTCTTCATCTTTCTCCCTCCCTCTGTCTCTCCTCTCTCTTCATCTTTCTCCCTCTCTGTCTCTCCCTCTCTCTCCTTCTTCCCCCTCTCTCTTCATCTTTCTCCCTCCCTCTGTCTCTCTTCTCTCTTCATCTTTCTCCCTCTCTGTCTCTCCCTCTCTCTCCTTCTTCTTCCCCCTCTCTCTTCATCTTTCTCCCTCCCTTTGTCTCTCCTCTCTCTTCATCTTTCTCCCTCTCTGTCTCTCCCTCTCTCTCCTTCTTCTTCCCTCTCTCTTCATCTTTCTCCCTCCCTCTGTCTCTCCTCTCTCTTCATCTTTCTCCCTCTCTGTCTCTCCCTCTCTCTCCTTCTTCTTCCCCCTCTCTATTCATCTTTCTCCCTCCCTCTGTCTCTCCTCTCTCTTCATCTTTCTCCCTCTCTCTGTCTCTCCCTCTCCCTCCTTCTTCTTCCCTCTTTCTCTCTTCATCTTTCTTGCTCCCTCTGTCTCTCCTCTCCCTTCATCTTTCTCCCTCTCTCTGTCTCTCCCACTCTCTCTCTCTTCATCTTTCTCCCTTCCTCTGTCTCTCCCCCTCTCCCCCTCCCTCTCACTCATTCATTCAATTGTATTTATGGAGAGCTTACTCCGTGCAGAGCACTGTACTAAGCACTTGGGAGAGTACAGTGCAACCATAGACTCATTCCCTGCCCACAACGAGCTTACACTACAGTCTCTCCATCTCCCTCCCTCCATCTCTCCCTTTCTCTCTCTCTCCCCTCCCTTTCCCCGCCCCCCACCCCATCTCCTTCCTGAGATGCAAGTTATAAAATTTCCCATCAGTCACTGTCAGAATGCCTTATCTCTTGCATGCCTTTCTCCGCCTCACTGACTTCTCCAAAGTGGCAAGAAGAAACTAAGAGGCAAAGGAGTCCTTTAGAAACAGGGTCGTGGGGGAAAGAGGAAACTCAAGATTCTGGGTGCGGGGGTTGATTTGGGCTCAAATTCTCCCTCTCTGCCCTCTTGGGCTCTTCTGGATTATCTCTGAGGATCTATGATGAGAGCCAAGGGGCTGAGACGTATATCAATCCTTTAAGGGTTTAATGAGTATCTACTGAGTTTTGGGCACTGGGCTAAATGGATTGGGGGCCAGGGCGGGGGTCCACAAATGAGGCAGAGGCTGTGTGTTCAACGGAAATCCTTCAGCCCTTTCGCACTGGATTCAGCTGCAAAAACTGCAGGCAGGCTCACAGAATTCCCCTCTTCCGTGCCCCTGGTTGGCAGGGAGAAACAAATCTGTAAGCTCATATTGGGTAGGAAATGTGTCTGTGTATTATTATATTGTAATAATAATAATAATGATAGCATTTATTAAGTGCTTACTATGTGCAAAGCACTGTTCTGAGCACTGGGTAGGTTAACAAGGTGATCAGGTTGTCCCACGGGGGGCTCACAGGCTTCATCCCCATTTTACAGATGAGGTAACTGAGGCACAGAGAAGTTAAGTGACTTGTCCAAAGTCACACAGCTGATAAGTGGTGGAGCCAGGATTTGAACCCATGACCTCTGACTCCAAAGCCCAGGCTCTTTCCACTGAGCCGCTGCTTCTCCAAGCGTACTCTCTTGTACTCTCCCAAGTGCTTAGAACAGTGCTTGGCACACAGTCAATAAATGTGGCTGAATAAATGGCTTCTGCACTGCGTTCAATCAGTCAAGCGCTTAGTACAGTGCTCTGCACACAGTAAGTGCTCAATTAATACGATTGAATGAATGAATGAATCATAATATTTGCGTGCCTACTGAATAGAGAAGCCGCACGGCTTAGTGGCTACAGCCCCGTCTTGGGAGTCCAAAGGATTTAGGTTCTAATCCCAGCTCCTCCACGTGTCTGCTGCGTGACCATGGGCAAGTCACTTCACTTCTCTGGGCCTCAGTTATCTCATCTGTAAAATGCGGATAAGAGTGTGAGCCCCATGTGGAACAGGGACTGTGTCTAACCTGATTAATCTGTATCTTCCCTAGAGCTTAGTACAATGCCTGGCACATAGTAAGTGCTTAACAAGTACTGTAATAATTATCATTATTATTATTACAGAGCACTATACTAAGCACTTTGGAGAGTTCAGTGGAGTTTGGCGGCATGATCCCTGCCTTTGAGGAGCTTACAGTCTAGCAGGGAAGACAGAGGGGAGGAAGAAGGGAATGGAAAGGTTGATAAGTTCGTTCTTTCATTCATTTAATCGTATTTATTGAGTGCTTTCTGTGTGCAGAGCGCTGTACTAAGCGCTTGGGACAGTAAAATGCAACAACAGACACAATGAGCTCACAGGCTAGAGGGGGAGATAGACATTAATATACCTAAATACATAAATTACAGATATATACATAGGCTCTGTGGGGATGGGAGGGAGGATGAATGAAAGGAGCAAGTCAGGACAAAGTGGAAGGGAGAGAAGAGGAGAGGAGGGCTTAATCAGGGAAGGCTTCTTAGAGGAGATGGCCCTTCAATAAGGCTTTGAAGTGGGGGAGAGCAATTATCCATCTGAGATCATCATCATCATCATCAATCGTATTTATTGAGTGCTTACTATGTGCAGAGCACTGTACTAAGCGCTTGGGAAGTACAAATTGGCAACATATAGAGACAGTCCCCACCCAACAGTGGGCTCACAGTCTAAAAGGGGGAGACAGAGAACAAAACCAAACATACTAACAAAATAAAATAAATAGAATAGATATGTACAAATAAAATAAATAGAGTAATAAATATGTACAAACATATATACATATATACAGGTGCTGTGGGGAAGGGAAGGAGGTAAGATGGGGGGGATGGAGAGGGACACTGGTGGGGCGGGTGGCAGAGCGGACAGAACACAGGCCTGGGAGTCGGAAGGTCATGGGTTCGAATGCCGGCTCCGTCACTCATCTGCTGTTCGTCCTTGGGTAAGATTCTTTGCTTCTCTGCGCCTCAGTGACCTCATCTGCAAAATGGGGATTGAGGCTGTGAACCCCATGCGGGACATGTGCATATCTATAACTCTAATTAATGCCTCTTTACTTGTTTTGTTGTGTATCTCCCCTCTCAGAGACTGTGAGCCCATTGTGGGCAGAGATTGTCTCTCTCTGTTGCTGAATTGTACTTTCCAAGCGCCTAGCACACTGCTCTGCACACAGCAAGCGCTCAATAAATATGATTGAATGAATGAATGAATGACAGGGACCATGTCCAACCCGAGGGATGGTATTCCAGGCCAGAGGTGGGATGAGGATGAGAGAATGCTTAATTAGGAGAGGGTGTAATGTGAGCTGTAAAGTAATCTATGGATGGTGTCAGGAGAACAAAGGGTTTCTTTCCCGTGATCCCAGTAGTTTTTCCCAGTAGTAATTATGAACAGGATCCAGGAGAGGTAACGGGTTGGGAATCAGTGACTGAGCTTGCTCTGCCTGCAGAGCCCTTTCCCAGGGGTTTGAAGGCAGGGAATGTGTCTGTTACATTGTTATATTCTATTTATTCTATTTATTTATATTCTATTTATTTTATTTTGTTACTATGTTTGGTTTTGTTCTCTGTCTCCCCCTTTTAGACTGTGAGCCCACTGTTGGGTAGGGACTGTCTCTAGATGTTGCCAACTTGGACTTCCCAAGCGCTTAGTACAGTGCTTTGCACACAGTAAGCGCTCAATAAATATGATTGATTGATTATATTATATTGCTCTTCCCCCGGCCCAGCCCCATGACACCTATATATGTATCTGTAATTTATTTATATTAATGTCTGTAGTTGTCCCCTCCCCACCCGAAGCTTGTGGGCAGGGAATGTGACTGTGTATTGTTGTATTGTACTCTCCCAAGTGCTTAGTACAGTGCTCTGCACACAGTAAGCGCTCAATAAATAGAGAAGCAACGAGGCTTAGTGGAAAGAGCAGGGGTTGGGAGTCAGAAGTGGTGGGTTCCAATCCTGGCTCCACCACTTGTCAACTGTGTGACTTTGGGCAAGTCACTTAACTTCTCTATGCCTCAGTTACCTCATCTGTAAAGTGGGGATTAAGACTGTGAGCCCCACGAGGGACAACTTGATTACCTTGTATTTACCCCAGTGCTTAGAACAGTGCTTGGCACGTAGTAAGCGCTTAACAAATACCATCATCCTCATCAATAAATATGACTGAATGACTATTTCTGCCCTCGAGTAGCTTCTTGTACATATCTATTCTATTTATTTTATTTTGTTAGTATGTTTGGTTTTGTTCTCTGTCTCCCCCTTCTAGACTGTGAGCCCGCTGTTGGGTAGGGACTGTCTCTATGTGTTGCCGACTTGTACTTCCCAAGCGCTTAGTACAGTGCTCTGCACACAGTAAGCGCTCAATAAATACGATTGATTGATTGATTGATTCCAATCGACAGAGTGCAGAGCACCAAACTAAGCACCGGGGAGAGTCCAATAGAGTTGGTCGATTTGATTCCTGCCTTAAGGAGCTTACCATCTGTTGGGGCAGACACATTTCATTGAATTAAAGATAGGGGATAAATCACAGCTAAGGGAAAAAGGAGGGAGACTGTGGGCCACGATCCCCACTACCTCGCCCATCTCAAATGAGCGCGCTACCCTTCGAGCCGATCCCAAGCCTGAGCAGGAGACGGCCCCGTCATGCTAGGAGACAGGAGGAAGTTGGGAAATTTCTGGAACTTCTGGCTAAGCAGGAGGATATCTGGGATCACTTGGCCCGAGGCTGATGTGGAAACACGGAGTCTGACCCCAATCCGACTCAAGCTCTGCTTTCACCCAGGCATCATGAAAAATATTGCTACTGAGTCGGACTGGGTTTTTAGGACAGAAGGGCCCCGGGGGCTGCGGGACCGCTGGCAGACGTCGCTCCTCTTCCTCTGTGATCTCTCCCACTCGATCCTCAGGGGCCGAGTGGCTGAGGAGCAGCTCCAATTAAGGACGCCTGGGAATTGGGGTTTGGTTTCCCAAAATGTTCTGCAGTCGCTTCTTCGCATTTTGTCCTCAGAGCACCCCTGTGAGAGGAGGAGAAACAGAGATGAGGAAATGGAGGGTCAGCAAGGTTCAGTGACTTGTCCCGGATCGCACGGCTAGGCGGTGGCCGTGTCAAGATTAGAACCCAGGTCTCCTTTCTCCCAGCCCCGGGTTCTCTCCCCTGAGCCACATGCTCTAGACTGTAAGCTAGTCATGGACTGGGAATGTGTCTGCTAATTTGGGGATTTTTAAATGGTATTTGTTTAGCACAATGTGCCATTCACTGTCTAAACACTAAGATACAAAGTTGTCAGGTTGAACAAAGTCCACATCCCCGATGGGGTTCATAGTCTTAATCCCCATCTTATAGCTGAGGTAACTGAGGCACAGAGGAGGTGAAGTGACTTGTCCAAGGTCACACAGCAGACAAGGGGTGGAGCCGGAATTAGAACCCAAGTCCTTCCAACTCTTCTAGACTGTGAGCCCACTGTTGGGTAGGGACTGTCTCTATATGATGCCAACTTGTACTTCCCAAGCACTTAGTACAGTGCTCTGCACACAGTAAGCGCTCAATAAATACGATTGATTGATTGATTGATTGATTGATTCTAGACTCTTTCAACTCTTCAGTCCTTCTAGACTGTGAGCCCACTGTTGGGTAGGGACCGTCTCTATATATTCCCAACTTGTACTTCCCAAGTGCTTAGTACAGTGCTCTGCACACAGTAAGCGCTCAATAAATACGATTGAATGAACGAATGAATGAATTCCCCATGCTCTATCCATGAGGCCTATAGTAAGTGCTCACTAAATACCACCGATCCATTGATGGATCCCAGTGTAAGGAGGACCTGACTGTCTGTGTGGAGAAAAACACTCGGCACGTCCGGAGGCTGGGTATTGGCCAAGATGGGCCTCTCCCTGCCCTGCTCTGAGAAGAAAATTCCAGATGGTATCCGGCCCTTCCAGTCTCATGTTGCTTGGTCATTTCCAGTTTGGATGGAGAAAATGCCCAACCTGGAATGATAGCCCCTGGTCCTGAGGTGGGGGTGGGGAAAAATCTGAGGCCAGGGAGGAGACTGATGAAGAGTAATGAGGAAAAATCCTCTGGGGAGCTCCAGAGCACGGGGCGGACTTGGGCATTTCCGGACAGAAAGTGGGGAGGAAATGTATTTGCAGAGTAGCTGTCCTCCTCCTGAATGAACGCCACACAACAGCTGCCTAATTCTATTCGGAACAGAGTGATTCTTCACTGCAATGCACCAAAGCCTTTCCTCGTTCAGCTTTTTCCAGGTGCAAGCGAACCGTTTCGTTCGCTGACCTCCTCGCCCGTGGGTCCCGCGGCGTCCGGCCCCGGCTCCAGGGTTTATGAGCCGGGGACTCACGGCTCCCGGGAGTCGGCAGGGAAAAGCAGGAAGGCGAGATCAGCTCTTCCCAGCCCTGTCCCCCTGGGCTCAATCCATCCATCGATCAGTGGTGTTTCTTGAGCGCTTACTGTGTGCAGAGCACTGAACTAAGCGCTCAGGAGAGGACAGAGCAGCCGAGTTGGCCGGCTCGATCCCTGCCCATGAAGAAAAGCAGCAAGGCCTAGTGGAGAGAGCCCGGGCCTGGGAGTTAGAAGGAACTGGGCTCTAATCCTGGCTCTGCCGCTCTTCTGCTGGGTGATTTTGGGCAATTTCTCTGGGCCTCAGTTACCTCATCTGTAAAATGGGGATGAAGACTGTGAGCCCCATGTGGGACAACCTGATCATCTTGTATCCTCCCCAGCGCTTAGAACAGTGCTTGGCACATAGTAAGTGCTTAACAAATGCCATCATTATTATTGTTTTATATATATATATATGATGGCAATTGTTTTATATATATATGTATATATATATATATATACATATATATATATGATGGCAATTGTTAAGCACTTACTTTGTGCCAAGCACTGTTCTAAACCCTGGGGGGGATATAAGATAATCAGGTTGTCCCACATGGGGCTCAAAGCAGCGTGGCTCAGTGGAAAGAGCACGGGGTTTGGAGTCAGAAGTCTTGGGTTCAAATCCCGGCTCTGCCACATGTCTGCTGTGTGACCTTGGGCAAGTCACTTAACTTCGAGCCTCAGTTTCCTCAACTCTAAAATGGGGATGAAGACTGTGAGCCCCCCGTGGGACAACCTGATCACCTTGTATCCCCCCAGTGCTTAGAACAGTGCTTTGCACATAGTAAGCACTTAACAAATGCCATTATTATTATTACAGTGTGTGGCACATAGCAAGCACTTAACGAATGCCACAATTATTATTATTAAGGAGCCCCCATATTGGCCTCGTGTGGCAGAGTGATATCCGGAGGCGGGCTGTGGGCAGAGATGCCAGGTTGCCATGTCTCTGGTTGGAGGCTGATTTTGTGTCAACGGAGAGGGGACTGAGTAAGAAGTAGTGTGGCCTAACGGAAAGATCCCAGGCCTGAGAGTCAGAAGGACCTGGGTTCTAATCCCAGCCCCTCCACATGTCTGCTGTGTGACCTTGGGTAAGTCACTTCACTTCTCTGAACCTCAGCTCCTCATCGGGGAAATGGGGATAAAGACTGTGAGCCCCACGTGAAACAGGGACTGTGTCCAACCCGATTTGCTTGTAACCACCCCAGTGCTTGGCTCATAGTAGGCACTTAATAAACACCACTATTATTATTAGAGAAGCAGCGTGGCTCAGTGGAAAGAGCACGGGTTTTGAAGTCAGAGGTCATGGGCTCAAATCTCAGCTCCACCACTTGTCAGCTGTGTGACTGGGCAATCAATCAATCAATCAATCAATCGTATTTATTGAGCGCTTACTGTGTGCAGAGCACTGTACTAAGTGCTTGGGAAGTACAAGTTGGCAACATATAGAGACAGTCCCTACCCAACAGTGGGCTCACAGACAGAGAACAAAACCATCTTGGTGCAAGTGCATACTTAAGCCATGCAAAGAAAGACCAAAAACACTTCGCTTCTCTGGGCCTCATCTGTAAAACAGGGATTAAGACAGTAAGCCCCCCGTGGGACAACCTGATCACCTTGTAACCTCCCCAGTGCTTAGAACAGTGCTTTGCACATAGTAAGCACTTAATAAATGCTATTATTATTATTATTATTATTAAAAATTAGATTCCCGGCCAGACAGGCTGTTAACTCTGTAAGGAAGCAGCGCAATCTGCCGTAGGGGAGGAAATGGGGGGCCCTGGGCAGGCCGCCCCCCGGGCTTTGCTTCGGAACCCCTCAATTTTCTCTTCTGAGGCAATGTGCGAGGAATAATCGCTACCTCGGAGGGAGCCAGAAAACCCGTGACTTGGGTTCCCCATCGGCTGTTCGGGGCCGCACGCTCCCACTTTTCCGGAGGAGACTGTTCACCTGAAGAAAACCCATTCACTCCCTGCAAGGACCTCCCCTCGCCGCAGCTGTTGGGAAAGCGGCTGTTGGAGGAGGAGAGAAGAAACAACTGTCAGAGAGATAAAAAGAGGCCTGTGGGGTTCCTTTGGGGACCAACAATTTTGGCTTTTCGGCTGGATTTTCCCGAGTGCGTCGTTCAAATTTCTCTCACCCATCTGGAGCGGGCCGGGGGCAGAGGCAGGCTGCCTCCCTCCTGACTTTTTTTCCCACTTCACCCTGGGCTTTATTCCCCGCTTCTCGACGCGATCCCCCCGGCTGAGGGAGCGGAACCTTATTATTCTATTTATTTTATTAATGATGTGTACATATCTATAATTCTATTTGCTTATAACGATGCTATGGATGCCTGTCTGCTTGTTTGTTTCTGTTTTGTTTTGTTGTCTGTCTCCCCCCTTCTAGACTGTGAGCCCATTAAGCTAAACTTGGGAAGATTTGTCTCGGCTTAAATAGCTGTGATTGCTTTTTCATTGGCTGTGTTATTTTTGAAGTTCATCCTCACTTCTAGTCACTATTTCTGAACCTGTAAGTCTTAATCTCTGGAAAGATAACATCGGATTTAATTCTGACAACATGGTTTATTCAATTCAGTCATATTTATTGAGCGCTTACTATGCGCAAAGCACTGTACTAAGTGCTTGGGAGAGTACAATTCAACAGCAAATAATATTAATAATAATGGCATTTATTAAGCGCTTACTATGTGCAAAGCACTATTCTAAGCGCTGGTGAGGATACAAGGTGATCAGGTTGTCCCACGTGGGGTTCACAGCCTTAATCCCCATTTTACAGATGAGGGAACTGAGGCACAGAGAAGCTAAGTGACTCGTCCAAAGTCACACAGCTGACAAGTGGTGGAGCCGGGATTTGAACCCGTGACCTCTGACTCCAAAGCCCGGACTCTTTCCACTGAGCCACGCTGCTTCTCTAACAGACAGACACATTCCCTGCCCATGACAAACTCACAATATCAAGCGCTTAGTACAGTGCTCTGCACATAGTAAGCGCTCAATAAATACGATTGATGATGATAAAGGACTGGTTTAGTGGAAGGAACCTGAGATCGGGTGTCAGAAGTCCTGGGTTCTAGTTCCGGCTCCACCACCGGCCTGCTGTGGGACCTTGGACAAGTCACTTGACCTCGTTGGGCCTCTCATCTGTAAAATGGGGAAGAGACCCATTCTCTCCTCACCCTTATCTTGTGTTTCCCATGTGGGACGGGGACTAAGTCCAATATGGTTATCTTGTATCTACTCCAGCGCTTAGCGTAGTGATTTTGCAGACGGAAAGTGCTGGATAAACACTATCATTATTATTCTGAACGCCTGATGGAGTCTGGCCTGTTAGGGAGAAATGTGTTTCATTCATTCATTCATTCATTCAATCAATCGTGTTTATTGAGCACTTACTGTGTGCAGAGCACTGTGCTAAGCGCTTGGGAAGTACAAGTTGGCAACATATAGAGACGGTCCCTACCCAACAGCGGGCTCACAGTCTAGAAGGGGGAGACAGACAATAAAACAAAACATGTGGACAGGTGTCAAGTCATCAGAACAAACAGAAATAAAGCTAGATGCACCACATTTTAACAAAATAAATAGTAAATATGTACAAGTAAAATAAATAGATCTTAAGCCACCTCATCAATGCTCACAGGCTGACCCTGCATCCTGTTTTAGCGGGACTGTCCTGGGTTCTGTAGGCTGTCCCGTCTGGATGGGTCAAATGAAGAAATGTCCTGGAATGGAGGTTATTCTGGCTTTTCCGGCTAGTTTACCTGGCACCGAAAGCTCAGCCCTTCTTGCCAGCAGCAAATCCATCCGTGTCTAGTCAGCCTGTCAGTCGGATTTATTGAGTGCTTGCTGTGTGCAGAGCGATGTACCAAATTGGTCAGCTGTGCGACTCTGGGCAAGTCACTTGGCTTCTCTGTGCCTCGGTGACCTCATCTGTAAAATGGGGATTAAGAGGGCGAGCCCCACGTGGGACCACCTCATTACCTTGTAATAATAATAATGATGATGATGGTATTTGGTAAGCACTTCCTATGTGCAAAGCATCATCATCATCATAATCATCATCAATCGTATTTATTGAGCACTTACTGTGTGCAGAGCACTGTACTAAGTGCTTGGGAAGTACAAGTTGGCAACATACAGAGACAGTCCCTACCCAACAGTGGGCTCACAGTCTAAAAGGGGGAGACAGAGAACAAAACCAAACATACTAACAAAATAAAATAAATAGAATAGATATGTACAAGTAAAATAAATAAATAGAGTAACAAATATGTACAAACATATATACATATATACAGGTGCTGTGGGGAAGGGAAGGCGGTAAGATGGGGGGATGGAGAGGGGGATGAGGGGGAGAGGAAGGAAGGGGCTCAGTTTGGGAAGGCCTCCTGGAGTAGGTGAGCTCTCAGTAGGGCCTTGAAGGGAGGAAGAGAGCTAGCTTGGCGGATGGGCAGAGGGAGGGCATTCCAGGCCCGGGGGATGACGTGGGCCGGGGGTCGATGGCGGGACAGGCGAGAACGAGGTACGGTGAGGAGATTAGCGGTGGCAGAGGAGCGGAGGGTGCGGGCTGGGCTGGAGAAGGAGAGAAGGGAGGTGAGGTAGGAGGGGGCGAGGGGATGGACAGCCTTGAAGCCCAGGGTGAGGAGTTTCTGCCTGATGCGCAGATTGATTGGTAGCCACTGGAGATTTTTGAGGAGGGGAGTAACATGCCCAGAGCGTTTCTGGACAAAGACAATCCGGGCAGCAGCATGAAGTGTGGATTGAAGTGGGGAGAGACACAAGGATGGGAGATCAGAGAGAAGGCTGATGCAGTAGTCCAGACGGGATAGGATGAAAGCACTGTTCTAAGCACTGGGGATGATACAAGGTGATCAGGTTGTCCCACGTGGGGCTCACAGTCTTAATCCCCATTTTACAGATGAGGGAACTGAGGCACAGAGACTTGCCCAAAGTCACACAGCTGACAAGTGGCAGAGCCGGGATTATAACTAACGACCTTTGACTCCCAAGCCCGTGCTCTTTCCACTGAGCCACACTGCAATTAACTTGTATCTACCCCAGTGCTTAGAACAGTGCTTGGCACATAATAAGCGCTTAACAAATGCTATTATAATTATTATTATTATTATAGAACAATGAACTGATACCTTCCCTGCACACAGTGAGTTTACAGTCTGCTTCCTGCCAGCTCCCGGGAAGCTCTCGTGCATCCCGACCTGAGCGTTCCCAATCCACTGTAGCGGCAGCAGGGAAACTGCGAGGATTTCAACAACTCACCCGGGGTCTCTGGCACAGTCAGGATGTCATGGGCAGGTGAGAAGCAGCGTGGCTCAGTGGAAAGAGCCTGGGTTTGGGAGTCAGAGGTCATGGGTTCTAATCCTGGCTCTGCCACTTGTCTGCTGTGTGACCTTGGGCAAGTCACTTCACTTCTCTGGGCCTCAGTTCCCCCATCTGTAAAATGGGGATGAAGACTGTGAGCCCCATGGGGGACAACCTGATTACCTTGTATCTACCTCAGTGCTTAGAACAGTGCTTGGCACATAGTAAGCGCTTAACAAATACCGTCATTATTATTATTATTGTCACTCTTTATTGTTGTATTGTACTTTCCCAAGCGCTTAGTACAGTGCTCTGCACACAGTAAACACTTAGTAAATACGATTGAGTGAATGATGAGAGACCCAGAGACTCAGACCTTGACTGGCCCTGAATTTAAGGCCCTGCTTGGCTTCTCTGGGCAAATCTCATTCGAGCAATAATAATAATTATTACAATAGTGGTATTTGTTAAGCGCTTACTATGTGTCAAGCACCCTTGGGTAAATACAAGCTAATCAGGTTAGACCCAGTCCCTGTCACACATAGGACTCATAGGACTCATGGCTTCAAACCCCAGCTCCGCCAACTGTCAGCTGTGTGACTTTGGGCAAGTCACTTAACTTCTCTGGGCCTCAGTTCCCTCATCTGTAAAATGGGGATTAAAACTGTGAGCCCCCCATGGGACAACCTGATCACCTTGTAACCTCTACAGCACTTAGAACAGTGCTTTGCACATAGTAAGCGCTTAACAAATACTATTATTATTATAGGACTCACGGTCTTCATCCCCATTTCGCAGATGAGGTAAATGAGGCACGGAGAAGTGAAGTGACTTGCCCAAGATTATACGGCAGAGAAGTGGTGGAGCCAGTACTAGAACTCAGGTCCTTCTGACGCCCAGACTAGTGCTCCAGCCACCAGGCAATGCTCCTTCTCATTTGGGGAGCACTTGGGCCGTTCAAAGAGCACCGACGTGGCTGATTTTCGTGCTCGGGCGTTTTTCAGGGAACAGCGAGAGGCTGTTTCTCTAGCGAAAGTAGCGAAGTGGATTTTATCAGTGAAGGCATCACAGGGAAAGGAGAGATATTTAGATTCGAGAGGCTTTTTTTCCGGTGGCAATTTCACCCTTCAAAATTCTGCGTCTTCCAGGGCTGGGAGAGGCCTCTACGGGATTGACAGCATGCCGGATTTGCGGAGGAAGAAAACTTTGCCCCTTGTCCGAGATGTGGTGAGTTCCTTTCATGGATTTAGGATCCCATTGTCTCCCCAACCTCCCATCTCTCTGCCTCTGTCTCTCTCCCCCTCTTCCTCTCTCTTCCCTCTTTCTCTCTCCCTCTCCTTTTCTCTTTTTCTCTCCCTCCCTCTCTGTTTCCATTGTATCAAAATCCCCTCCCACCACCGCATGGATTAAAACCCACCAGAAGACAGATGGACCCCAGACTAAGTAACACATCTGCTATTGTCTGTACGATCCACTCAATAGGCTAATCTCTCTAACTTTCTAACTGCTGTTGATGCCACTTAAAATTATAAATTGAGTCAAGACAGCTCCATAGTTGGGAAGTGAATCTTGGGCATAATGCCAGATTCACCGAAGAGGAAAGGCTGGGTGGGGGCGGGCATGTGTGTATCGAGGACGACTCCATTTCAATCGTTTCCAGCAGAAAGGAAAATTAACCGGGAGTCCAGAGGGGAGATGCAGATATTCCACTGGGATTTAGTTTGAATACCTCAAGTCCTGGCTTGGTCCGACGGTTTTAAGGGATAGTAATCGGGAAAGAGAAATCAATTCCAACAGGTGGAGAAAGGAATTTCATTTCCTTGGGAGGGAGGGGGGTGTTTGTCACGAAGACCGGTAATAACGAGATTGATGAGGGAATATTCCCACTCTGAAGAATATTAATCACCACTGACTTTTCTTGTGGGTATTTTTCTCCTCTTCCTGGGCCGTGTAATTGGAGCAAATGTTCTTTGCTTTTCCAAACCGCAGAACTTCCCAGAAATAAGCCTCCGGGTCTGCAAATTTATGGGGGCTCTTGGGAGGGGCTCAGAGTGATTTCAGAAGAAGAGTGAAAAGTCACTCAAAATTCAGTCAATGATATTTATTGAGCATCTAGACTGTAAGCTCATTGTGCATAGGGAATGTGTCCACTATTGTTGTATTGGACTGTCCCAAGCCCTTAGTACAGTACTCTGCACCCAATAAGCGCTCAATAAATATGACTGACTGACGGACTAAGCCCGTGGCAGAGTAAAATAAAACAGATTATCCTGTCAAATCATCATCTGGGTTAAGTATCCTTCCAGATAGCAGTTACTACCGAATTGTGCTTTCCAAATGATTAGTACAGTGCTCTGCACAGAGTAAAATAAAACAGATTATCCTGTCAAATCGCCATCTGGGTTAATTATCCTTCCAGATAGCAGTTACTACCGAATTGTACTTTCCAAATGCTTAGTACAGTGCTCTGCACACAGGAAGTGCTCAATAAATACGATTGAATGAATAAAGGACAAGCTAGTCAAAGTTGTGCTTTATCCCGCTAGACTGTAAGCTCCTTGTGAGCAGGGAATATGTCTACAAGCTCCGTTCCATTGTACTCTCCCAAGGGCTTGGTACAGTGCTTTGCACACAGCCATCGATTGATTGACTGAAATAGGGTTTTTCAGCATCATCCAGAATTTAACGCCTTTTACTGGTTGGGTAACTTGCTCAACTTCATTCATTCAGTTGCCTTTATTCATTCATTCATTCAATCGTATTTATTGAGCACTTACTGTGAGCAGAGCACTGTACTAAGCCCTTGGGAGAGGATCATACAACAATACAACAATAAACAGACACATGCCCTGCCCACAATGAGCTTAGAGAAGCAGCGTGGCTCAGTGGAAAGAGCATGGCCTATGGAGTCAGTGGTCCTGGGTTCAAATCCCGGCTCTGCCAATTGTCAGCTGTGTGACTTTGGGCAAGTCAGTTAACTTCTCTAAGCCTCAGTTACCTCATCTGTAAACTGGGGATTAAGACTGGGAGCCCTCCGTGGGACAACCGGATCACCTTGTATCCCCCCAGCGCTTAGAACAGTGCTTTGCACATAGTAAGCGCTTAATAAATGCCGTCATCATCATCATTACAGTCTAGGGGGAACATCCAAACATCCAAAGAGGTCAAGAATGACCTGCCTTGGAGTCCAACTTGGAAATTCCCCCGGTTAGAACCGGCCTGTTCCCTCAGTCGTGAATTCAGTTTGTGTTTGGGTCTAAATGAGTCCTCTCCAATCAGAGGAATAAGCGCTCTACTCTCACGGAAGGAAAGTAACTGTAAATAATGAATGCGGTTGTAAATACGGGAACCGCAGGAGCCGATGGGAGGGGGAGGGTTGGTAACCGATTCGTTCTGCTTATTTGCTCTCTCTCCCGATCCCCCAACTCAATTCCTTGTTAGATTTGGGTTGATTAATGTTTCTTGTTTCTTCCTGCTTCCCGGTGGACTTTGCAGGCCATGGTAAGTGCTCTCGGATCCCGTCACCTGATGCTGCTGGCGGCCCATGTAGGGGTCTCAGATCCCCCCAAGTTCGGGTTGTATTCATTCCTTCAGTCAATTGTATTTATTGAGCGCTTACTGTGTGCAGAGCACTATACTAGGCGCTTGGGAAGTATAAGTCGGCAGCATATAGAGGTGGTCCCTACCCAACAACGGGCTCGCAGGGGGAGACAGACCACAAAACAAAACAAGTAGACAGGTGTCAAAACCGTCAGAATAAATAGAATTATAGCTATAGGCACATCATTAATAAAATAAATAGAGTTGTAAATATGTACAAGTAAAATAAATGGAGTAATAAATACGTACAAATATATACAAGTGCTGTGGGGAGGGGAAGCAGATAGGGCAGGGGGATGGAGGGGGCGGCGATGGGGAGGGGTTGTATGCTATGCCCCTGTTGATCGAGTCAACAAATCAACAAGGATTGGGAATTACGGGGAGGAAATTTCCGCCGTTTCCCTCCCTCCAAAAATCACCAAATTGGTGACGCACCTCGCACCTTCTGGGAGTCAGAAGGACCTGGGTTCTAATCCCGTCTCTGCCACATGTCTGCTGCGTGATCTTGGGCAAGTCACTTAACTTCTCTGTGCCTCAGTTACCTCATTGGTAAAGTGTATCAAAGTTATTCTTCTTCTTATTATGATTAATTCTGGTGTGGCTGGCTCAGAATTCTTTGGGTGGCAGGCCGAAAAAACAGTGCTCTCAGTCCTTCTGGTCATCATCATCATCATCAATCATATTTATTGAGCGCTTACTGTGTGCAGAGCACTGTACTAAGCGCTTGGGAAGTACAAGTTGGCAACATATAGAGACAGTCCCTACTCAACAGTGGGCTCACAGTCTAAAAGACTGGTCAACTTATAACTACCTGTCCCTCAAAATACTGATTATAATGATAATTGTGGTGTTTGTTAAGCGCTTACTATGTGCCAGACACTGTACTAAGCGCTGGAGTAGATACAAGATAATTGGGTCAGACACAGTCCCTGTCCAACATAGGGCTCATGGTCTTGAGAAGCTGAGAAGCATGGCCTAGTGGCTCCAGCATGGGCTGAGAGTCAGAAAGTCATGGGTTCTAATCCTGGTTCTGCCACTTGTGTGTGCTGTGTGACCTTGGGCAAGTCACTTAACTTACCTGTTCCACCATCTGTAAATGGGGATCAAGACTGGGAGCCCCATGTGGGACGGGGACTGTGTCCAACCTAATTGACTCGTATATGCCTCAGCGTTTAGAACAGTGCCTGGCACGTAGTGAGTGCTTAACAAATGCTCACTAGAAGCAGCGTGGCTCAGTGGAAATAGCATAATAATAATAATAATAATAATAATGGCATTTATTAAGCGCTTACTATGTGCAAAGCACTATTCTAAGTGCTGGGGAGGTTACAAAGTGATCAGGTGTCCCACGGGGGGCTCACAGTCTGCATCCCCATTTTACAGATGAGGGAACTGAGGCCCAGAGAAGTTAAGTGACGTACCCAAAGTCACACAGCTGACAATTGGAGGAGCAGGGATTTGAACGCATGACCTCTGACTCCAAAGCCCGGGCTCTTTCCACTGAGCCACGCTACTTCTCATGGGCTTTAGAGTCAGAGGTCATGGGTTCAAATCCTGGCTCCGCCAACTGCCAGCTTGGGCAAGTCACTTCACTACTCTGTGCTTCAGTTACCTCATCTGTAATGTGGGGATTAAGTCTGTGAGCCCCCTGTGGGACAACCTGATCACCTTGTAACCTCCCCAGCACTTAAAACAGTGCTTTGCACATAGTAAGTGCTTAATAAATGCTGTCATTATTATTATTATTAATACCATAACTCCCCCTCTAGACTGTGAGCTCAGTATGGGCAGGAATCTGCTGTGTGACCTTGGGCCGTCACTTCACTTCTCTGGGCCTCAGTTCCCTCATCTGGAAATGGGGTTGAGAGGGTGAGCCCCATGTGGGCCAGGGACTGTGTCCAACCTGATTAGTTTGACTCTACACCAGCACTTAGTACTGTGCGGGGCACATAGTAAGCGCTTAACAAATACCATTAAATACCAGTCTACCTTCTAGACTGTGAGCCCACTGTTGGGTAGGGACCGTCTCTATATGTTGCCAACTTGTACTTCCCAAGCGCTTAGTACAGTGGTCGGCACACAGTAAGCGCTCAATAAATACGTTTGAATGAATTGAACAACGAAAAGCTAGACGAAAGCACCTTTCAACGTCTACTTGGGCAGTGTCCTGAAGCTCTTTGCCTTTCCTTGGGCCTTACTTATTCCTGTTCTGCGTTTGCCCTAGACCTTGGCTGCCCGGAAATCTGGAATCTCGCTCGCCATGGTCATCCGCACGTCTCTAAACGACGAGGAGTTGGTAAGTGCTTTTGGTGTTGAAAGGCTTGGGAATGAGCGTTGAAGTAGGGGAATGTTGGACTGGAGTTTTGATCTCTGGGCCAGAGCCTGGTTTGTAAACGCGGCCTTCCTGTGAAGGATCAATACTAATAACGATGGCATTTATTAAGCGCTTACTATGTGCAAAGCACTGTTCTAAGCACTGGGGAGGTTACAAGATGATCGGGTTGTCCCACGAGGGGCTCACAGTCTTCATCCTCATTTTACAGATGAGGTAACTGAGGCCCAGAGAAGTGAGTGACTTGCCCAAAGTCACACAGCTGACAATTGGCGGAGCCGGGATTTGAACCCACGACCTCTGACTCCAAAGTCCGGGCTCTTTCCACTGAGCCACACTACAATGTGGCCCCTCAGGAGAAACAATGATATCCAGAAGCAGCTCAGTGGAACTTGTACTTCCCAAGCGCTTAGTACAGTGCTCTGCACACAGTAAGCGCTCAATAAATATGATTGAATGAATGAATGAATAAAAGAGCACGGGCTTGGGAGTCAGAGGTCGTGGGTTCTAATCCCGGCTCTGCCACTTGTCAGCTGGGTGACTTTGGGCAAGGCACTTCACTTCTCTGGGCCTCAGTTACCTCATCTGTTCAGTGGGGATGAAGACTTTGAGCCCCACATGGGACAGGGACTGTGTCCAATCTATAATAATAATAATGATGGTATTTGTTAAGCACTTACTATGTGCAAAGCACTGTTCTAAGCGCTGGGGGGATACAAGGTGATCAGGTTGTCCCACGTGGGGCTCACAGTCTTCATCCCCATTTTACAGATGAGGAACTGAGGCCCAGAGAAGTGAAGTGACTTGCCCAAACACACACAGCTGACAAGTGGCGGAGCTGGGATTTGAACTCATGATCTCTGACTCCAAAGCCCGGGCTCTTTCCTCTGAGCCACACTGCTGATCAGCTTGTATCTACCCTAGTGCTTTGAACAGTGCTAGACACATAATAAGCACCTAATGAATACCATCATCATTCATTCATTTTCATTCAATCGTATTTATTGAGCGCTTACGGTGTGCAGAGCACTGTACTAAGCGCTTGGGAAGTACAAGTTGGCAACATATAGAGACGGTCCCTACCCAACAGTGGGCTCACAGTCTAGAAGGGGGAGAAAGACAACAAAACAAAACATGTAAACAAAATAAAATAAATAGAATAAATATGTACAAATAAAATAAATAGAGTAATAGTAATAATAAGTATTATTACCACAGCGTTTCATACAGTGCTTAGCCCATAGAGCTCGCTTAACACATACCACTGCTGTTATTATTATTATCCCAGTGTGACCCTCGCATAGAATGAACACCTTTCCTGCTTCCTCCAACCCTGTGTTCCTCTGAGCCTCCCAAAGCTCATTTTTGCCTCCCGGATACCAAATTTATTAATATACCAATTCCAATATACCAATTCACTGGAGTAAAATGAGCGGTCTTCAATTTTCGATAGCAGATGCCCGCATCCCCGAAGTCAAAGACCCTCAAAATATATTACATTATCCATCTCCCAGTCGCAACGGGAGGATTTTCTTCACTGTTCCCAGCTTCGGTGCTAAGACTGGCTCCATCGCATGCTGTTCAATTGATTTTCATTGCACTGTCCGATAGATTTTTCTGTGTTTTTCTATTTTTTAATTAACTTCGCTCCCTCCACAGAGAGTGGATCACGATTGGACAGTTGGTTTTAACACTGGCCCGCTATTTATAGTACCTTCATATATATTTCCCTCTGATGGGCTTGATTTTTTTTTTTTATTAGCCTTGCTGGAATGAAATTCCACGCTCAAGGGCTTACCTATATATAGCCCAGAAGGTATTTCACATGCACAGCTTAAATAAAAAATTAAAAAGCAATGAAACTAGGAAGTTATTAGTTTCAAATTATTCTAGAAATGAAGACAGCCAGCCTTTGTAAGTCTAGTTCGAGCCAAAAAAAAGTAATCCGTTACATAATCTTAAAGGGAGTGAGGAAGCTTATTGTATTTCTTCTGAATCGGTTTCCTGATGAAGAATAGTTTCTTCATTTCTGTGAATTTCAGACTTTCTCAGCTGCCCTTTCAGTCTTTTACCCTAGTCCCTGCTTTCTTGTTTTGTATTTTACGTGAATTTTACTTTCCAAGCGCTTAGTACAGCGCTCTGCACACAGTAAGCGCTCAATAAATACGATTGATTTGAATTGTTTTGCCAGGTCTTATCTTGCTTAGTAATAATAATGTCATTTGTTAAGCGCTTACTAGGTGCAAAGCACTGTTCTAAGCACTGGGGAGGTTACGAGGTGATCAGATTGTCCCACGTGGGGCTCACAGTCTTCATCCCCATTTTACAGATGAGGGAACTGAGGCACAGGGAAGTTAAGTGACTTGCCCCAGGTCACACAGCTGACAATTGGCAGAGCCGGGATTAAGCAGTGTGGCTCAATGGGAAGAGCGCGGGCTTTGGAGTCAGAGGTCATGGGTTCAAATCTCGGTTCCACCAATTGTCAGCTGTGTGACTTTGGGCAAGTCATTTCACTTCTCCTTTCCTCAGTTCCCTCATCTGTAAAATGGGGATGAAGACTGTGAGCCCCAAGTGGGACAACCTGATTACCTTGTATCTACCCCAGAACTTAGAACAATGCTTGGCACATAGTATGTGCTTAACAACTACCATTATCCAGCGCTTAGAATAGTGTTTGGCACATAGTAAGCACTCAACAAATCCCATTATTATTATTATAACAGCACCTGACACAAACAGCGTGGCTTAGTGGAAAGAGCACAGGCTTGGGAGTCAGAGGTAATGGGTTCTAATCCCAACTCCGCTGCTTGTCAGCTGTGTGACTTTGGGCAAGTCACTTCACTTCTCCTTGCCTCAGTTCCGTCATCTGTAAAATGGGAATGAAGACTGTGAGCCCCAAGTGGGACAACCTGATTACCTTGTATCTACCCCTTCTCCATCTTAGAGAAGCAGCGTGGCTCAGTGGAAAGAGCACGGGCTTTGGAGTCAGAGGTCATGGGTTCAAGTCCCGGCTCTGCCACATGCCTGCTGTGTGACCTTGGGCAAGTCACTTCACTTCTCTGAGCCTCAGTTACCTCATTTGTAAAATGAGGATTAAGACTGTGAGCCCCAAGTGGGACAACCTGATCACCTTGTATCCCCCCAGCGCTTAGAACAGTGCTTTGTACATAGTAAGCATTTAATAAATGCCATCATCATTATTATTATTATTACCCCAGAACTTAGAACAATGTTTGGCGCATAATATGTGCTTAACAA
Source organism: Tachyglossus aculeatus (assembly GCF_015852505.1). Taxonomy (NCBI): domain Eukaryota; kingdom Metazoa; phylum Chordata; class Mammalia; order Monotremata; family Tachyglossidae; genus Tachyglossus; species Tachyglossus aculeatus. The sequence goes on along the minus strand of NC_052073.1, from coordinate 5,853,995 downwards.
CTACCATTATCCAGTGTTTAGAACGGTGTTTGGCACATAGTAAGCACTCAACAAATGCCATTATTATTATTATTACAGCACCTGACACAAACAGTGTGGCTTAGTGGAAAGAGCACAGGCTTGGGAGTCAGAGGTAATGGGTTCTAATCCCAACTCCGCCGCTTGTCAGCTGTGTGACTTTGGGCAAGTCACTTCACTTCTCCTTGCCTCAGTTCCCTCATCTGTAAAATGAGAATGAAGACTGTGAGCCCCAAGTGGGACAACCTGATTACCTTGTACCTACCCCAGAACTTAGAACAATGCCTGGCATATAGTATGTGCTTAACAACTACCATTATCCAGTGTTTAGAACAGTGTTTGGCACATAGTAAGTGCTCAACAAATACCACTATTATTATTATAATAGCACCTGACACGAACAGCGTGGCTTAGTGGAAAGAGCACAGGCTTGGGAGTCAGAGGTCATGGGCTCTAATCCCAACTCCGCCGCTTGTCAGCTGTGTGACTTTGGGCAAGTCACTTCAATCAATCAATCAATCAATCGTATTTATTGAGCGCTTACTGTGTGCAGAGCACTGTACTAAGTGCTACTTCACTTCTCTGGACCTCAGTTCCCTCATCTGTAAAATGGGGAATCAAGACTGTGAGTCCCAAGTGGGACAACCTGATCACCTTGTATCTATCTCAGTACTTAGAACGGTGCTCGGCTCCTAGTATGTGCTGAATGACTACCATTATCCAGCGCTTAGAGTCAGTGTTTGGCACATAGTAAGCGCTTAAGAAATGCTATTATTATTATTATTATTATTATTATTATTACGGTGCCTGGCACATAGTAAGCATTTAACAATGACCGCAATGATTGTTATTCTTCCCCTCAACCCCAAAACAGAAGGTGCACGTATTCAGGAAGACGCTGCAGGCCCTGATCTACCCGATGTCGTCCACGATGCCGCACAACTTTGAGGTGTGGACGGCCACGGCTCCCACCTACTGCTACGAGTGCGAAGGGCTCCTGTGGGGCATCGCTCGCCAGGGCGTCAAATGCACCGAGTGTAGCGTCAAATGCCACGAGAAATGCCAGGACCTACTCAACGCCGATTGTTTGCAAAGTAAGTCCCCCGACCCTGCGGTCCCCAGTGACAACCCCTGCTTCCCTCTCTGCCCCAGGCACGCCTTTGAGGACCAGTCATTTATTTAGTTGGTATTTATCGAGAAGCAGCGTGGCTCAGTGGAAAGAGGCCAGGCTTGGGAGTCAGAGGTCATGGGTTCTAATCCCGGCTCCGCCAATTGCTAGCTGGGTGACTTTGGGCAAGTCACTTCACTTATCTGTGCCTCAGTTCCCTCATCTGTAAAATGGGGGTGAAGACTGTGAGCCCCCTGTGGGACAACCTGATCACCTTGTAACCTCCTGCTTGGAACAGTGCTTTGCACATAGTAAGTGCTTAATAAATGCCATTATTATTATTATTGAGTGCTTACGCTGTGCAGAGCACTCTACTAAGCTCTTGGGGGAGGAGGGGGATCAATTAGACACGTTGCCTGCCCACAATGAGCTGGCCGCCCTCCATTGGATCTGGCCCCTCAGTCAGTCAATTGTATTTACCGTGTGCAGAGCACTGTGTGAAACACTTGGGAGAGTACAATGTAACAATAACCCGACACATTCCCTGCCCACAGTGAGCTTGTAGTCTAGAGGGGGAGATGGGGATTAATGGAAATAAATAAATGACAGATTTGTATAGAAGTGCTGTGGGGTTGGGAGGGAGGATGAATAAAGGGAGCAAGGCAGGGTGACGCAGAAGGGAGTGGGAGAAGAGGAAAGGGGAGCTTAGTCAGGGAAGGCCTCTTGGAGGAGGTGGGCCTTTAGTAAGGCTTTGAAACGGGGAGAGGCACTGTCTGTCGGATTTGAGGAGGGAGAATGTTCCAGACCAGATGCAAGAGATCGGTGGCAAGACAGACGAGATGAAGGGACGGTGAAAAGGTTGTCATTGAGGAGCACAATGTGCAGCAAGACAGCTATCTTGGAGTCCTGGGGTTGGCAAGGATGGGACCGGGGTCGTTATACTGGTTAGACATTCCCCCTTCTAGACTGTGAGCCCGTTGTTGGGTAGGGACCGTCTCTAGATGTTGCCAACTTGTACTTCCCAAGCGCTTAGTACAGTGCTCTGCACACAGTAAGCGCTCAATGAATACGACTGAATGAATGACTGACTGAATGAATACTTTTTCCGACATCTCAGACCGGGCCCAAGGGCAAGTTAAGCAACTGTTCGGTTTTGGTCGGAGCTGATGCGGCCCCAGAGAAGAGCCTACTGCCTCTTCCCATCAACCCCCGATTAAAATGCCTTCTACACGGCCAGGGGAAGCGAATCTTGTTGTAACCACTCCGCGCGAGTGCCTGGCTGGCCGGTATTCATTCAATCATATTGAATAAAATGTAACACAGACCTCTATATGCTGCCAACTTGTACTTCCCTAGCGCTTAGTAAGTGCTCAATAAATACGATTGAATGAATGAATGAATGAATATGGCGGAGTGAGGATTAGAACCCAGATCCGCTTGACTCCCAAGCCCATGGTCTATCCAGTAGTCCACACTGCTTCAGGGTCAGCCAGAAGGCCAGTACTCGGGTCCCCTGATTTCTAGTCCTGCCCTCTTTCCAATAGGCTCCTCTGACTCTATAGAAAACAATTTCTCCGGGTGGGAGACAAGCAAAGAAACCGGGGATCCAAAAAAATTATTGGATTATATGACCCAGCTGTACAGGGCCATCAGAATGTTCATTCATTCTATTGTATTTATTGAGCGCTTACTGTGTGCAGAGCACTGTACCAAGCACTGGGGGAGTACAGTATAACAAAAAGTAGACATTTACAGTGTTGCAAATACTACTAATAATAATGCTAACTGTGGTATCTGTTCAGTGCTTACCATGTGCCAGGCACTGTACTAAGCGCTGGGGCGGATACAAGCAAATCGGTTAGGACACAGTCCCCGTTCCGGGTGGGGCTCAAAGTCTCCATCCCCATTTTCCAGATGAGGTAACTGAGGCCCAGAGAAGTGACATGACTTGCCCAAGGTCACCTAGCAGACAGGTGGCAGAGCTGGGATTCGAACCATGACCCTCTGGCTCCCAAGCCCTTGTTCTATCCACTACACTGTGCTGCTTCTCAGCAAAATGATAAATAAATAAATGCGATGGAATGAATAATACACCCGCCCGATGAAGAAGTGGCATTGGTAATAATAATAATAATAATAATGATAATAATAATAATAATGATAACATTTATTAAGCGCTTACTATGTGCAAAGCACTGTAGCACTGTTCTAAGTGCTGGGGAGGTTACAAGGTGATCAGGTTGTCCCACGGCGGGCTCACAGTCTTAATCCCCATTTTACAGATGAGGGAACTGAGGCACAGAGAAGTGAAGTGATTTGCTGAAAGTCACACAGCTGACAATTGGTGGAGCCGGGATACGAACCCATGACCTCTGACTCCAAAGACCGTGCTCTTTCCACTGAGCCAAGCTGCTTCCCCTCCTCTTCCTTCTTAGGGGTGAAACATTTAGAAATTTGAATCCTAATGAGCCGACATCGATTTTTTTTTTTCACATTAAGTTGGAGCGAGACGCCCGCCCCAGGTAAAAGGGTTGGTTAATTTACTGTGCGCTAGAGGTTGCCATTAGCTCTTAATGACTCCATCAATAACGCATCCATCCACGGTTGGAGAGGCCCCGTTAATTGCCAGACTTGCCTCCGTAGCCCTTTACGTTGCTTTCCCCGGCTGCCAGTCAGCTCGTCAAACTTGTAAAAGCCACAGCAAAAGGCCAAAGCGAAATGGGGCCGTGTGGTATTTGGTAGGGGCTTACTATGTGCGGGTACAGAACAGAGTTAGTAGACACATTCCCTGCCCACAAGGAGCTTATGGTCTAGAGGGGGGATCGGTATTTATATTAAGGTCTATCTCCCCTTCTAGACTGTACTTTTAAAAGCCAGAAGTGGTTTACCATCACCTCCTTCCAAGCAGTACACCTTTGTCTCCACCCTACTGAGAGCTCACCTCCTCCAGGAGGCCTTCCCAGACTGAGCCCCCTCCTTCCTCTCCCCTTTCTCCCCCTCCCCATCCCCCCCGCCCTACCTCCTTCCCCTCCCCACAGCACCTGGATATATGTTTGGACAGACTTATTGCTCTATTTATTTTACTTGTCGTGGGTCCTAATCCCTCCTCTGCCGCTCATCTGCTGTGTGACCTAGGGCAAGTCACTTAACTTCTCTGTGCTTCAGTTACCTCATATGTAAAATGCGGTTTAAGATTGTGAGCCCCACGTGAGACAATCTTCTTAAGATTGTGAGCCCCCTTCTTACCTCCTTCCCTTCCCCACAGCACCTGTATATATGTATATATGTTTGGACATATTTATTACTCTATTTATTTATTTATTTATTTTACTTGTACATATCTATTCTATTTATTTTATTTTGTTGGTGTGTTTGGTTTTGTTCTCTGTCTCCCCCTTTTAGACTGTGAGCCCACTGTTGGGTAGGGACTGTCTCTATATGTTGCCAATTTGTACTTCCCAAGCGCTTGGTACAGTGCTCTGCACATAGTAAGCGCTCAATAAATACGATTGATGATGATGATGATGATGACAACCCAATTACCTTGTATATACCTTGTATATAACCTTGCATATAACTTAACAAATACCACCATCATTATCATCATCATTAAAAATAATAATACTAATTATGGTATTTATTAAGCGCTTACTACGTGCCAGCCACCGTACTAAGCTCTGGGGTGGATGCAAGCGAATCAGGTTGGACACAGTCCCTGCCCCACATGGGGCTCACAATCCCGATCCCCATTTTAGAGATGAAGTAACTGAGGCCCAGAGAAGTGAAGTGACTTGCCTAAAATCCTGGTGGAGCCGGGATTAGAACCCATGACCTTCCGTCTCCCGGGCCCGGGATCTATCCACTACGCCACGCTGCTTCATAAATTCGGTTGACAGACCGACTCACTGACTTCTACCCGTCAGCAGTGAAATCTCCTCAAAGAGCTTCGCTCAGTAAATACCACCGGTTGATTCTTTTTCTGCGTTAGGGGCCGCTGAGAAGAGCTCCAAACACGGAGCGGAGGACAAGACCCAGAACATCATCACGGCGATGAAGGAAAGGATGAAGATTAGAGAGAAAAACAGACCCGAGGTCTTCGAGGTGATCCAGGAAATGTTCCAGGTTTCAAAGGAAGATTTCGTGCAGTGCACGAAGGCAGCCAAGCAGAGCGTGTTGGATGGGACGTCTAAATGGTCGGCAAAAATCACCATCACAGGTCAGAGGGGCTTCCATCTAAATCCATTTTTTTCCCATAAAAATAATAATAATGATGATGATGGCATTTGTGAAGCGCTTACTGTGTGCCAAGCACTGTTCTGAGCACTGAAGGACATACAAGGCAATCAGGTTTTCCCACGTGGGGCTCACGGTCTTCATCCCCATTTTACAGATGAGGTAACTGAGGTGCAGAGAAGTTAAGTGACTTGCCCAAGGTCACACAGCAGACAAATAGCGGAGCGGGGATTGGAACCCACGACCTCTGACTCCCAAACCGGTGCTCTTTCCACCGAGCCACGCTGCTTCTTAAGGTCCCTGTCATCAGCATCATCATCAATCATATTTATTGAGCGCTTACTATGTGCAGAGCACTGTACTAAGCGCTTGGGAAGTACAAATTGGCAACATATAGAGACAGTCCCTACCCAACAGTGGGCTCACAGTCTAAAAGGGGGAGACAGAGAACAGCACATATGTACAGAGCCCGTTGTGGGCAGGGATTGTCTCTCTTTCTTGCTGAATTGTACTTTCCAAGCGCTTAGTACAGTGCTCTGCGCACAGTAAGTGCTCAATAAATACGATTGAATGAATGAATGAATACCTGTAATTTATTTACTTATTTCATTCATTCATTCAATCGTATTTATTGAGCACTTACTGTGTGCAGAGCACTGTACTAAGCGCTTGGGAAGTACAAGTTGGCAACATATAGAGACGGTCCCTACCCAACAGCGGGCTCACAGTCTAGAGTTAAAGTTATTTCTTTATATATATTAATGTCTGTCTGCCCCTCTAGACTGTGAGCTCATTGTGGGTAGGGAATGCGTTTGTTGTTATAGTGTACTCTCCCAAGTGCTTAGTACAGTGCTTTGCACATGGTAGGTGCTCAATAAATATGATTGAATGAAAGAATGAATGAATGGGGCTCACAGTCTAAACAGGAGGGAGAACAGGAGAACTAAAGTTAAGTGAAGACCAGTTAAGCGACTTATCAGACTTATCAAACTTCTTTCCAGAAGCAGCGTGGCTCGGTGGAAAGAGCCCACGCTTTGGAGTCAGAGGTCATGGGTTCAAATCCCGGCTCTGCCAATTGTCAGCTGTGTGACTTTGGGCAAGTCACTTCACTTCTCTGGGCCTCAGTTCCCTCATCTGGAAAATGGGGATTAAGACTGTGAGCCCCCTGGGGGACAACCTGATCCCTTTGTAACCTCCCCAGTGCTTAGAACAGTGCTTTGCGCTTACTTTTAGACTGTGAGCCCATTGTTGGGTAGGAACTGTGTCTATATGTTGCCAATTTGTACTTCCCAAGCGCTTAGTACAGTGCTCTGCACATAGTAAGCGCTCAATAAATACGATGATGATGATGAATAAATGCCATTATTATTATTATTATTATTTATTCTTGAGGTAACAGAGATCTGAAGGGGATCCTTAATTCCCCATCACTTTGATTTCCCAAACGCTCGGCTTTTCGTAGCTCGGGAATGGTTGGACTGGAAATATAAGGATTTCCAGGCCTGGGGGAAAAGCACACGATCACGGAAGCAGCGGCAGGAGCCAGCTACAGTTACTGCTTCCTCTGCCTCCGGTCCCTGGGGCTGTCACTCAACCTATGGTATTTCCGGAGCGCTTACTATGTGCAGAGCACTGTACTAAGCGCTTGGGAGAGGGCAGTACAGCAGAATCAGTAGACACATTCCCTGTCTATAATGTCTAGGCTGTGAGCTCATTGTGGGCAGGGAATGTGTCGGTTTGTTGTTGTGTTGTGCTCTCCCAAGCGCTTAGTACAGTGCTTCGCACCCGGTAAGCGCTCAATAAATGCGATTGTATGAATGAAGGAATGAATCAATGTCCATTCCCGGGACTCCCGTCACAGACCTCTGTGTCAGAAGGTCGTGGGTTCTAATCCCGCCTCTGCCACTTGTCTGCTTTGCTTCACTAGGGAAACAGCGTGGCTCAGTGGAAAGAGCCCGGGCTTGGGAGTCAGAGGACGTGGGTTCTAATCCCGCTCCGCAACTTGCCTGCTGTGTGACCGTGAGCAGGGCACTTCACTTCTCATGGGTTCAAATCCCGGCTCCACCAATTGTCAGCTGTGTGACCTTGGGCAAGTCACTTAGCTTCTCTGTGCCTCAGTTCCCTCATCTGTAAAATGGGGATGAAGACTGTGAGCCCCACGTGGGACAACCTGATCACCTAGTATCCCCCTCCAGCGCTTAGAACAGTGCTTTGCACATAGTAAGTGCTTAACAAATGCCATCATCATTATTATTATTATTCTCTGGGTCTCGGTTACCTCATCTGTAAAATGGGGAATAAAAGTGTGAGCCCCACGCGGGACAACCTGATTACCCCGTATCTACTCCAGTGCTTAGAACAGTGCTTGACACGTAGTAAGTGCTTAACAAATGCCATTATTATTATTATTATTATTATGTATTCTCTCTGCCTCACCTCATCTGTAAAATGGGGATCAAGGTCGTGAGCCCCACGTTTGAGATTGTTGTCCAACCTGATTTGCTCGTTGCCGCCCAAGCGCTCAGAATAGTGCCTGGCACACAGTCAGGGCTTAACAAATACTATCCTAATTATTATTATTGTTCTGTTTCAGTGGTGTGTGCCCAGGGCCTGCAGGCCAAAGACAAAACGGGATCGAGCGATCCCTACGTCACGGTGCAGGTGGGAAAGAACAAGAGGAGAACGAAGACGATCTTCGGGAACTTGAATCCGGTGTGGGATGAGAAGTTCCATTTGTGAGTATTTGAGGTCGCTTAGCCGCCGTAGGAAGTTTTCATTTGTGGGGGGTGGCCAGGGAGGGTGACCTGTCCTCAGAGTTGGATTTTGTCCCAGTGTGGTCCTGGGCATAATAATAATTATCAATCGATCGATCGGTGGTATTTAGTGAGCGCTTACTAGGTGCAGAGCACTGTCCTAAGCATTTGGGAGAGTAATGATAATGATTATAACAATAATAATAATGACAGTGATAAAAAGAATAATAATAATGATTGTAGTATTTGTTCTGCACTTACTATGTGCCAGGCACTGTATTGAATGCTAGCGTGGCTACAAATGCTAGCATTCAATACAGAGAAGCTCAGTGGAAAGAGCCCAGGCTTTGGAGTCAGAGGTCATGGGTTCAAATCTCAGCTCTGCCAATTGTCAGCTGTGTGACTTTGGGCAGGTTACTTCACTTCTCTGTGCCTCAGTTACTTCATCTGTAAAATAGGGATGAAGGTGTGCCTCAGTTACTTCATCTCTAAAATGGGGATGAAGACTGTGAGCCCTCGTGGGACAACCTGATCACCTTGTAACCACCCCAGCGCTTAGAACAGTGCTTTACACATAGTAAGCACTTCACAAATGCCATTATTATTATTATTGTTACAATCAAATGGACAAACATGGGACAAAAATGTACAAAGGGACACAATCTATTTCCCAACACGGGACTCAAAGTTTCAATACCCGTTTTACAGACGAGGTTACTGAGTCCCAGAAAAGTGAAGTGACTTGCCCAAGACACAATACAGCACAGTTAGCAAACACATTCCTTGCCCATAATGAACTTACAGTCTAGAGGATGATAATAATAATAATATTTGTTACATGTTTACTGTGTATCAGGCACTGTTCTAAGCACTGGGGTAGATACAAAATAATCAGATTCCACATGGGGCTCACAGTCTAAGCCGGAGGGAGACCAGGTATTGAATCTCCATTTTACAGTCGAGGAAACTGAGGCACGGAAAAGCTGTAACTTGCACAAGGCCACATAGCAGGCAAGTGGCATGGAAGCTCATTCATTCAGTTGTATTTATTGAGCACTTACTGTGTACAGAGCACTGTACTAAGCGCTTGGGAAATATACTACTCACAAGGCTGTCTCTCTGGTTCTTATGTGGGCTGGGAGTGTAGAGTGGATTTATATACGAAGCTGCTTCCTACTTATTTCAGTGAAATTACTTACACCTCATAGTTTAATGAGGCAGTCGACATGGAAATGGAAGTAAACGGCGTCCTTAGGGACGGCCAGTTTCTTGTACTGGAAATGGTTCTCCTGCAGTAACCCTTGGAATATTGTGTCTATTTCAGTTGATTCTCAATGCGAAAATCAACCGAGGGGAAAGAAAAATCTCTGCAATCTCCTGTTGGAGTTTTTTATGTGGAGTCTGATTTATTATTTTTTTTTAGATGGTGTTGGTTAAACGCTTACTCTGTGCCAGACACTGTACTAAGCTCTGGGGCAGATACAAGCTACTCAGGTTGGACTCAGTCCGTGTCTCACATGGGGCTCCTGGTCTTAATCCCTGTTTTACAGATGAGGGAGCCAAGGCACGGAGAAGTGCAGTGCTTTGCACACAGTAAGCGCTCAATAAATACGGTTGAACGAATGAATGAAGTGGTGAAATTCTGAGCCTTCGAATTCTCGGCCTTTGATCAATCAATCAATCAATCAATCGTATTTATTGAGTGCTTACTATGTGCAGAGCACTGTACTAAGCGCTTGGGAAGTACAAATTGGCAACATATAGAGACAGTCCCTACCCAACAGTGGGCTCACAGTCTAAAAGATGATTCTTTGATGATTCTCAAGGGGGGCAGCCTTCTCCAGGAAACTTCTCAGATCGATCAATCCATGGTATTTATTGAGCGCTTAGTGTGTGCAGAGCTCTGTACTAAGCGCTTGGGAGAGTTCAAAGCAACAGAGCCGGCAGTCGCGTTCCCCGCCCACAGTGACATCCCTATTATCGAGAGAAAAGGGGGGCCATTTGGTATCTCAAATGATCTAATGCCTCCGCGGCCCCAGGTTTCCATAATCACAAGGCCACGTGGGATGGGTTTTTTCGGTTTTTTACTCTCCAATTCATTCAATCGAATTTATTGAGCGCTTACTGTGTGCAGAGCACTGTACTAAGCGCTTGGGAAGTACAAGTTAGCAACATATAGAGACGGTCCCTACCCAACAGCGGGCATGTTTCATTTCCAATCCAAGTTAGTTACAGTGGCAGAATCCAAACAGCCCATTACGCCTGCATCGCCTTGGCCGCCTTTCTAGGGAGTCCCTGGCGAACGCAGGTTTCGGATACTTGGGTCACATCTCTCAATTTGCCGCTGAAAATCAGGGAGCCGAGCACTTGTACGCTGAGGAGGAAGGATGGCGAGGGGGGTTGGGTCGTTCTTTGAAGTATAGAGCAAAAGGAATTGGAAAAAGAAGTCATGGGGGGAGAGGAGATTTCTTTGGTTCATCGGCACCGCTCTGGGAGAGGCCCGCTCGTAGAGTCCGATAGAAGAAGTGAACGTGGGGTTCAGGGGGGCTGTATTTATGAGCGTGTGTATGTTTGTGTGCGTGAGTCCTCTTGTCCATCCCCTCATCTTACCTCCTTCCCTTCCCCACAGCACCTGTATATATGTTTGTACATATTTATTATTCTATTTATTTATTTATTTTACTTGTACATATCTATTCTATTTATTTTACTTTGTTAGTATGTTTGGTTTCGTTCTCCGTCTCCCCCTTCTACACTGTGAGCCCACTGTTGGGTAGGGACCGTCTCTATGTGTTGCCAACTTGGACTTCCCAAGCGCTTAGTACAGTGCTCTGCACGCGGTAAGCACTCAATAAATATGATTGATGGATTGATTGTTAAGGATTCAAGCCCCTTTGGGAGGAGAAAGCCGGGAATTTGATCAGAGCAGCAGGCAAACGGTGAAACCCTGGTCTCACGAGTGCAGGAATCATGTCTATTAACCATTGAACTCTCCCGATCAAAAAAATCCGCAGTATTTATTGAGCGCTTACTGCGTGCAGAGCTCTGTACTGAGCGCTTAGGAGAGGACAACTCGGCAGAGTTGGTAGGCGCGTTCTCTACCCAGAAGGAGTTTATAGTCTAGATTCACTCATTCAATCATATTTATTAAGTGCTTACTGTGTGCAGAACACTTTACTGAGCGCTTGGGAGAGGACAATGCAGCAGAGTTGGTAGATACGTTCTTTCCCCAGAAGGAGCTTATAGTCTCCACTCATTCATCCATCCACTCAATCGTATTTATTAAGCGCCTTCTGTGTGCAGAGCACTGTACTAAGCGCTTAGAAAAGTACAATACAGCAATAAACAGTGACATTCCCTGCCCACAATGAGCTCACAGTTTAGAGAAGCAGCGTGGCTCTGTGGAAAGAGCCCGGGCTTTGGAGTCAGAGGTCATGGGTTCAAATCCCAACTCCGCCAATCGTCAGCTGTGTGACTTTGGGCAAGTCACTTAACTTCTCTGTGCCTCAGTTCCCTCATCTGTAAAATGGGGATTAAGACTGTGAGCCCCATGTGGGGCAACCTGATCACCTTGTATCCCCCCAGTGCTTAGAACAGCGCTTTGCACATAGTAAGTGCTTAATAAATGCCATCACTGTTATTATTATTACCCAGAAGGAGCTTACAGTCTCCACTCATTCGTCCATTCATTCAATAGTATTTATTAAGCGCTTTCTGTGTGCAGAGCACTGTACTAAGCGCTTGGAAAAGTATAATACAGCAATAAACAGCGACATGCCCTGCCCACAACGAGCTCACAGTCTAGAGATGGAGATATATACAATGCAAATAAATAAAATCACAGGTGATCTTGTGCTTACCTCAGCACCTTTAATTGTCAATCATTAATTTATTCGTTCAGTAGTATTTATTGAGCACTTACAGTGTGCAGAGCACTGTACTAAGCACCTGGGAAATATGATACAACAATAAACAGTGACATTCCCGGCCACAACAAGCTCAATGAGTCTAGGGTGTCCCAAGTGCTCAGTCCAGTGCTCCACAAACAGGAGTTTAGTAAATTGTTCTGGGAAATAGAGAGTGGGAAAGGAGACCAGCTCGATGAAGTGTTTGTCTTTGATTTGACCAGAGAGGCATGGAACATCTTGGTCAGTGGTGAAGCTTTAGTCTCTTGCTGTGAGCAGGGAATGTGTCTGTTTATTGTTACATTGTACTTTGTATTTTGCATATTGTACTTATATCGTACCTTACTATGTGCTAGGGTAAAGACAATCAGGTTGGACACAGTTTTTAACCCCATTGTGCAGATGAGGTAACTGAGGCCCAGAGAAGTTTAGTGACTTGCCCTAAGTCACACAGCTGACAAGTGGTGGAGTCAGGATTAGAACCCAGGTCCTCTGAATCCCAGGCCCGTGCTCTTTCCATTAAGCCACGCTTCTATTGAGTGCTTACTATGTGCAGAGCACTGTATTATGTTCTTGGGAGAGTACAATCCGACAGACTTAGACACATTCCCTGTCCACGAGCGACTTTCCCAGCAGATAAGTTGCCAACTTGTACTTCCCAAGCGCTTAGTACAGTGCTCTGCACACAGTAAGTGCTCAATAAATACGATTGAATGAATGAATAAGTGGCAGAGCCGGGATTAGAACCCAGGTCCTGTGACTCTGTGTCCAAGTGCTCAGTTGGAGACCGGCCCTTTGATCTCGGATGAATTTTTGAAGCGGGAGAGAGTTGGATACTCCAGAACGAAATGGTTGCCTTGCGTATCTAGATAGCAAGGTCCCGTAAGGGGCGTCTCCCCCACCTCCCCATCTTCTAGTGGCTGTCATTTGGGTGCATGCTCACAGGCGGAAAAGGCTTCCCTTTTGGCCTTGGCTTGCCCCTGAATTTTTAATGAGAAACTTTAAGCTTAATTGAAAATCACAACAGAATGAGAAGCAGCGTGGCTTAGTGAGTAGAGCACAGGGCTGGCTGTCTCTATATGTTGCCAATTTGTACTTCCCAAGCGCTTAGTACAGTGCTCTGCACACAGTAAGCGCTCAATAAATACGATTGAATGAATGAATAAGTGGCAGAGCCGGGATTAGAACCCAGGTCCTGTGACTCTGTGTCCAAGTGCTCAGTTGGAGACCGGCCCTTTGATCTCGGATGAATTTTTGAAGCGGGAGAGAGTTGGATACTCCGGAACGAAATGGTTGCCTTGCATATCTAGATAGCAAGGTCTCGTAAGGGGCGTCTCCCCCACCTCCCCATCTTCTGGTGGCTGTCATTTGGATGCATGCTCACAGGAGGAAAAGACTTCCTTTCGGCCTTGGTTTGCCCCTGAATTTTTAATGAGAACCTTTAAACTTAATTGAAAATCACAACAGAATGAGAAGCAGCGTGGCTTAGTGAGTAGAGCACAGGGCTGGCTGTCTCTATATGTTGCAAATTTGTACTTCCCAAGCGCTTAGTACAGTGCTCTGTACACAGTAAGCGCTCAATAAATACGATTGATGATGATGACCGGGGTTCTAATTCCGGCTCCACCACCCGTCTGCTGTGTGATCTTGGGCAAGCCACTTCATTGCTCTGGGCCTCAGTTTCCTCATCCGTAAAATGGGAATGAAGATTGTGAGCCCCATGCGGGACAGGGACTGTGTCCAGCCTGATTAGCTTGTATCTACCCCATTGCTTAGAACAGTGTTTGGCACAGAGTAAGCACTTAAAAAGTACCGTGATTATTATCATTATCATTGTGGTCTTTTCATTCTTCATTCATTCGTTCATTCAATCGTATTTACTGAGCGCTTACTGTGTGCAGAGCACTGTACTAAGTACTTGTACTTCCCAAGTGCTTAATACAGTGCTCTGCACACAGTAAGCGCTCAATAAATACGATTGATGATGATGATGAAGTACAGGTTGGCAACATAGAGAGACAGTCCCTACCCAACAGTGGGCTCACAGTCTAGAAGGGAGAGACATAGAACAAAACAAAACATATTAACAAAATAAAATAAATAAATAGAATATGTACAAGTAAAATAAATAAATAAATAGAGTAATAAATAATTCTCGTCCATCGTCCGTTCCGGGGTGACGCTGCTAAAAACGGTTCGGTAGACAGGATCACCCTCCGGGAAGGAGGTTATAATTTTTTATTGATTTGTTTATTTATGTATTTACTTAATCTATTGATATTTATATTAATGTCTGTCTCCCCCTCTAGACTGTGACCTCACCGTGGGTAGGAATGTGTCTGTTGTTATATTGTACTCTCCCAAGCGCTTAGTACAGTGCTGGGCACAAAGTAAGCCCTCAATAAATGCGTTTGAGTGAATGAGGTGGGTTTGGGGGGCAGAAGGCCACACAGTAATTATGATATTTTTTGAGCCCTTCCTATGTTTGAAAACACAATGTTAGCCGCTTGGGTAGGATCAGATAATCAATTAGGCCCAATCCCCTCCCACCCGGAGCTCATACGTGTCTTACCCCTGTTTTGCAGCTGAGGAAAGAGGCCCAGAGAGGTTAAGTTTCTTGCCCAAGGTCACACAGCAGTTCAACGGCAGGGCCGGGATTAGAATCTTGGTCTCCTGAATCCCAAACCCAGCTTTTTTTTTTTTTCCAAGTGGCCCTGTCCACTTCAACGTCTCTCTCCTGAATCCTTCGGGATTCACCTCCCTAAATGTAGGAAATAATTGCGTTTTAGGAACCGGGGAGCTTTTTAGAGAAGCCGAACCCACTCTGGGAGTTTTAAACCCGGGATAAAACAGGGATCAAAATGAAAGAGGGGATGGATTGGGAGTGTGTATTGATTAACTAGAAAGACACAGAAAGGTTTCACTTGAAACAAGGAGATCAGAGTCTCTCGTGTAATTATAAATTTCTGAGTGCAGATTCCTCGCAGCAAGTTCAAGAAGGTTTCCGTCTTGAGTCCCACAGAATGATTTACTTCAGAGGCAGCACAACTGCTCCTATAAATAATGAAAAAGGCAGGTATAAATCTGGCAGCTGCGCCCTGAAAAATACGCTCACTCTTTTACGAGGCTAAAAATCTCAGGAATCCAGCTCAGCAGGGTGACAGAGCAAAGCAATGTGGTGGAGAAAAATCGGGAATTGTCCCTTTTTTTGGATGTTGGAAAATGCCAGAGAGAGGAAACCGGATGAACGGATGGTATTCGTTAAGCGCTTACTATGTGCCAGGCACTGTTCTAAGCGCTTGGGTGCATACAAGCAAATCGTGTTGGACACAATCCCTGTCCCACATAGGGCTCACTGTCTTAACCCCCAGTTTACAGATGAGGGAACCGAGGCACAGAGAAGTTGTACTTTCCAAGCACTTAGTCCAGTGCTCTGCACACAGTAAGTGCTCAATAAATACGATTGAATGAATGAATGAATGAATGAATGAATGAATGAAAGTTAAGTGACTTCCCCAAAGTTGCCCAGCAGACAAGTGGAGGAGCCAGGAACTGAGGAACTGAGGAACCTCAGTTCCCTCCCTTTCCTCGTCCAAATCCGCTGGAGCGCTCCCTTTCCTCGTCCAAATCCGCTGGAGCGTAGACCTACCCCTCAAAGCCCTCTTTCCGGTGGGCTTTCCAAGGAGAAGTCACTTTAATTGCCTCATTAGCCGGAGCACGCGGACTGCTGAGGCGGTTCCCGCTTCCAAAAATTGTTTGTTCCTAGTGCAGCTTGGTAATGGTCTCCTGTCCGGGGTTGATTACCGGGGCCATTAGCCCGGGCTGGTCATTAATGTTCATCACCGAAGGCTTAATAGCGAGGTCGGTCCCTCAGCCGGCCCGGAGCCGTCCATCTCTGAGGGCCAGATCCGCGCTTAGGGTCCGCGGGGGTGGAAAATGTCCTTTGGGGAGAAGAGCGGAGGGATTGAATTTGAGGCCAGGGTGAGAGGGTGGTTATCTGGGAGCGTTGAGGAAAATAGTAATAATAATGATGGTATTTGTTAAGTGCTTACCAAGTGTCAGAGCGCTGTTCTTCTAAGTGCTGGGGTAGACACAAGCTAATGAGGTTGGATTTATGTCATTAAAAAATAATAAGAATAATGTCATTTACTAATAATAATTAATATTTGTTAAATTAATATTAATTTAATAATGACATTTATAATAATAATGGCTTACTTTGTGCAAAACAGTCTTCTAAGCGCTGGGGAGGATACAAGGTGATCAGGTTGTCCCACGTGGGGCTCACGGTCTTCATCCCCATTTGACAGATGGGGGAACTGAGGCCCAGAGCAGTTAAGTGACTTGCCCAGAGTCACACAGCTGCCAAGTGGCAGAGGCGGAATTTGAACCCATGACTTCGGACTCCCAAGCCCGTGCTCTTTCCACTGAGCCACGCTGCTTTTCTAGGAGACACATGAGACTTACCGTGAGAGGGAAAGAGGCAAGGAACACGTCTCCCCATTCTGTTATATTGCATTCCACCCAGCGCTTAGCAGAGTGCTCTGGAGACAGTAAGCGCTCAATAAATACCACTGAAGATGGAAATGCCCATTTGACAGATGAGGAAATTAAAGTACAGAAGTTAAGTGGCAGAAGTTCAGAATCACACGGCATGTAAGTGGTGGAGCTTAGTAAGCGCTTAGTACAGTGCTCTGCACACAGTAAGCGCTCAATAAATACAATTGATGATGATGATGGAGCTGATATTATAGTTATATCATATCATATATTTATATCGCACACAGATATTTATGTGAGTCCCCACAGGGGACTCACAGTTAATCCCCATTTTACAGATGAAGTTACTGAGGCATACGGAAGTTAAGGACTTGCCCAAGGTCACTTAGCAGACAAGTGGTGGAACAGGGATTAGAACCCTAGAGAAGCAGCGTGGCTCAGCAGAAAGAGCCCGGGCTTTGGAGTCGGAGGTTGTGGGTTCAAATCCCGGCTCCGCCACTTGTCAGCTGTGTGATTGTGGGCAAGTCACTTCACTTCTCTGGGCCTCAGCGACCTCATCTGGAAAATGGGGATTAAGACTGTGAGCCCCCCGTGGGACAACCTGATCACCTTGTATCCCCCCCAGTGCTTAGAACAGTGCTTGGCACATAGTAAGCGCTTAATAAATGCCATTATATGTATAAACCCTGGTCCCTTTGGCTCCCACTAAGCAATGCTGCCTCCTCACTTCCCAGCCAGGGCGAAGGCATTCCCTGTGTGAATGAGGCAGAAAGATAACATTCGGTCACCCCAAATAGCTCCCTGGAACCCCAGCAAGGATGGGTCAACCAGAAACAGAGGGCTGGTGGATAAGGCGCAGGTCTGCGAACCAGAGGACCTGGGTTCTAATCCCGCCTCTGCCCCTTTTTCTTCCTTTTAAATGGTTTTTGTTAAGCGCTTCCTATGTGCCACGCACTGCACTAAGCGTTGGGGTAGATACAAGCTAATCGGGTTGGACCCATTCCTTGTCCCCCATGGGGTTCCCAGTCTTCATCTCCATTTTACAGATGAGTTCACTGAGGCATAAAGAAGTAAACTGACTTGCCCAAGGTCACGCAGCAGACAAGCGGCGGAGCTGAGATTAGAACCCAGATTCTGTGTGACCTCGGGCAAATCGCTTAATTTCTCCGTGCCTCAGTTCCCTCATCTGTAAAATGGGGATTGAGACTGTGAGCCCCATATGGAGCAGGGACTGCGTCCAACCTGATTTGTTTGTATCCACCCCAGCGCTCAGTACAGTGCCTGGTGTATAATAAGCACTTAACAGATCCACAGTTATTATCATTATTAGGTTCTCTGACTCCCAGGGCCATGCTCTGCATGGCTCGGGCTATAATCCGGTCTCGTTCCGATACATCTCATCCCCAGGGATCCCAGGGATGGGGGAAAATTCCAAGAGGAATTTGCTGTTGCTTCCGGGAATCGCGGTATCATTCCTACCCCCCTGAGTGCGTGGATACTAACCCCGCTGGGAATTTCTGGTTTGTCCCTAGCGAGTGTCACAACTCCACTGATCGCATCAAAGTCAGAGTGTGGGACGAAGACGACGACATCAAATCCAGAGTCAAGCAACACTTCAAGAAGGAGTCCGATGACTTCTTGGGGCAGACGATTGTGGAAGTGAGGACGCTCAGCGGAGAAATGGACGTCTGGTACAACTTAGGTGACTGCCGCTCCATTTCGTAATAATAATTACGGTGCCCCTTTTAATAATGATGGCATTTGTTAAGCGCTTACTATGTGCGAAGCACTGTTCTAAGCGCTGGGGGGGGATACAGGGTGATCAAGTTGTCCCGCGGGGGGCTCACAGTCTTAATCCCCATTTTACAGATAAGTGACTTGCCCAAGGTCACACAGCAGACATGTGGCGGAGCGGGATTCGAACCCATGATCTCTGACTCCAAAACCCGTGCTCTTTTCCACTGAGCCACACTGCTTCTTTGGCTCTTCTCACGCAGCTTCTTTTAGCGCTTACCATGTGCCACGTACTCTTCTAAATGCCAGGGTGGAGACGAGTAAATCAGGTTGGACTCAGTTCCTTTCATTCATTCCTTCATTCAATCGTATTTATTGAGCACTTACTGTGTGCAGAGCACTGTACTAAGCGCTTGGGAAGTACAAGTTGGCAACCTATCAATCAATCAATCAATCGTATTTATTGAGCGCTTACTGTGTGCAGAGCACTGTACTAAGCGCTTGGGAAGTACAAGTTGGCAACACATAGAGACGGTCCCTACCCAACAACGGGCTCACAGTCTAGAAGGGGGAGACAGACAACAAAACAAAGCATATTAACAAAATAAAATAAATAGAATAGTAAATATGTACAAGTAAAATATATAGAGTAATAAAAATGTACAAACATATATACAGGTGCTGAGAGGGGAAAGAGGGGGAGAGGAAGGAGGGGGCTCTGTCCCATGTGGGGCTCGTGCTCTTATTCCTGTTTTACAGACGAGGTAACTGAGGCATGGAGAAGATAATTCATTCATTCATTCATTCAATCATATTTACTGAGCACTTACTGTGTGCAGAGCACTGTACTAAGCACTTGGGAAGTACAAGTTGGCAACATATAGAGACTGCCCCTACCCAACAGTGGGCTAACAGTCTAGCAGGGGGAGACAGGCAACAAAACAAAACATATTAACAAAATAAAATAAATAGAATAGTAAATAGGTACAAGTAAAATAGAGTAATAAATCTGTACAAACTTATATACAGATGCTGTGGGGAGGGGAAGGAGGTAGGGTGGGGGGATGGGGAGGGGGAGAGGAATGGGGGGGCTCAGTCTGGTCCCATTAACATATATTAATAACATATATTAATATGGGTTGATAACATATATGTTAGTAACATATTAATATATGTTGATAACATGTATCGACTAGCCCAAGGTCACACAGCAGACACGTGGCAGAGCTCGGATTAGAACCCAGGTCCTTCTGACCCCTAAGCCCATCCTCTATTCACTAAGCCACCTGCCAGTTCTTGAAGGGAAATGAGGTAGACGCCCAGAATGGGCTGCGCTTAGTACAGTGCTCTGCACACAGTAAGCGCTCAATAAATATGATAGAATGAATGAGTACTTTACATCCAGGTAGTATTTGCGGTCAAGATCTCTCTTCCACCAATGAATTTCGGTCACCCAGGAATTCTGTGTGACCTTGGGCATATAACTTAATTTCTCCATGCCTCAGTTCCCTCATCTGTAAAATGGGGATTAAGACTGTGAGCCCCATATGGGGTAGGGACAGCGTCCAGGCCGGATACAGTCCCTGTCCAAGATGGGCTCACAGTCTAGTTAGGAGGGTATTGGATTCCCATTTTGCGGTAGAGGAAATTGAGGCACGGAGAAGTTAAGTCACTTGCCCAAGGTCACAGAGCCGGGATTAGAACCCACGACCTCTGGCTTCCAGTGTGAAGTCAGTGATTGAGACGCGTCGTGGTTTAGTGGATAGAGCATGGGCTTGGGAGTCAGAAAGGCCTGGGTTCTAATTCCAGCTCTAATGCACAGGATTCAAAGGGATTCATGATTTACCCACAAGTAGGCTCGCAGTTGCTGGAAACCGCGGTGGCAAGGTCTCCATACCTGCAGGTTCGGAGCTATCTCCCTGATCTCAACATTTTATTTTTCTTTTTTCTGGTATTCATCAATCGTATTTATTTATTGAGCGCTTACTGTGTGCAGAGCACTGTACTAAGCGCTTGGGAAGTACAAGTTGGCAACATATAGAGACAGCCCCTACCCAACAGTGGGCTCACAGTCTAAAAGACTATGATTTATTTACTTTATTATTTATTATTATAATTACTATATTATTACTTTATTAATAATTTACTTTATTATTCGTAAAGCTCTATGTGTCAAGCACTGTTCTAAGCGTTGGGGTAGATGGAAATTAATCAGGCTGGATACAGTCCCTGCCCTACGTGGGCTCGCAGTCTAATTAGGAGGATATTGGATTCCCGTTTTGCGGTAGAGGAAATTGAGGCACAGAGAAGTTAAGTGACTTGCCCAAGGTTCATTCATTCATTCATTCAATCGTATTTATTGAGCGCTTACTGAAGCGCTTGGGAAGTACAAGGCAACATATAGAGACGGTCCCTACCCAACAGTGGGCTCACAGTCTAGAAGCGGGAGACAGAGAACAAAACAAAACATATTAACAAAATAAAATAAATAGAATAAATATGTACAAATAAAATAAATAGTAATAAATCTGTACAAACATATATACATATATACAGGTGCTGTGGGGAGGGGAAGGAATTAAGGAGGGGGGGATGGGAATTAAGGAGGAGGAGAAGAGGAAGGAGGGTCACAGAGCAGCCGAGTGGCAGAGCCGGGATTAGAACCCATGACCTCTGGCTTCCAGGCTGAGCTTTAACCAGCAGGCCATGCTGTTTCTGGTGTATCCCTTGTGTATCTCCTTACCAACAGCTTTAATAATAATAATAATAATAATGATGATGATTGTATTTGTTAAGCACTTACTATGTGCAAAGCCCTGTTCTAAGCACTGGGGGATACAAGGTGATCAGATTGTCCAACGTGAGGCTCACAGTCTTAATCCCCATTTTACAGATGAGGTCACTGAGGCCCAGAGAAGTGAAGTGACTTGCCCAAGGTTGCACAGCTGACAAGTGGCGGAGCTGGGATTCAAACCCATGACCTCTGACTCCCAAGCCCGGGCTCTTTCCACTGAGCCACACTGCTTCTCAAACACTAAATCACCTTGCCCCCCTCCAACCTCCCCAAACTGATTCTCTAATACAAGCCTGCCCACGCACTTCTCTCCTCTAACGCCGGCCTACTCACTGTTCCTCCATCTCGCCTACCTCGCCGCCGATCTCTCACCCACAGACTGAGAAGCAGCGTGGCTCAATGGAAAGAGCCCGGGCTTTGGAGTCAGAGGTCATGGGTTCAAATCCCGGCTCCGCCAATTGTCAGCTGTGTGACTTTGGGCAAGTCACTTCACTTCTCTGGGTCTCAGTCACCTCATCTGTGAAATGGGGATGAAGACTGTGAGCCCCCCGTGGGACAACCTGATCACCTTGTATTCTCCCCAGTGCTTCAAACATTGCTTGGCACATAGTAAACACTTAATAAATATTATTATTATTATTATTATTATTATTATTATTATCATCATCATCATTATTATTATCCCGCCTCTGGCCTGGAACCCCCTCCCTCCTCACATCTGACTGACAATGACTCTCCTGCCCTTCAAAGCCTTATTGACGGCACGTCTCCTCCAAGAGGCCTTCCCTGATTGCGCCCTTTTTCCCCATCCTCAACTCCCTTCTGCGTCACTCTGACGTGTTCCTTTCATAATAATAATGGCATTTATTAAGCGCTTACTATGTGCAAAGCACTGTTCTAAGCGCTGGGAAGGTTACAAGGTGATCAGGTTGTCCCACGGGGGGCTGGCTTATTCCCCATTTTACAGATGAGGTAACTGAGGCACAGAGAAGTTAAATGACTTGCCCAAAGTCACACAGCTGACAAGTAGCGGAGCCGGGATTTGAACCCACGACCTCTGACTCCATAGCCCGGGCTCTTTCCAGTGAGCCACGCTGCTTTCATTCATCCGCCCTCCCAGCCCCTTATGTCCATATCCATCATTTCTCTTTTTATATTAATGTCTCTCTCTCCCTCTAGACAGTAAGCTCCCTGTGGAGAGGGACTGTGTCTACCAACTCTGTTATATTGTACTCTCTCAAGCGCTTAGTACAGTGCTCTTCAACAGTAAGTGCTCAATAAATACAATCGATCGATCACCAGCGGGGAGAAAACTGAGTCTAAGTTATGTAACAGGTCGCTAGTTGCTAATCAAGTCTGCTGCATGACTGATTGATGGATTAATCGGTGGAAAGAGCCCGGGATTGGGAGTCAGAGTCATGGGTTCTAATCCTGGCTCCTCCACTTATCTGCTGGCCTTCCCAGACTGAGCCCCTTCCTTCCTCTCCCCCTCGTCCCCCTCTCCATCACCCCATCTTACCTCCTTCCCTTCCCCACAGCACCTGCATATATGTATATATGTTTGTACATAGTTATTACTCTATTTATTTATTTATTTATTTATTTTACTTGTACGTATCTATTCTATTTATTTTGTTAGTATGTTTGGTTTTGTTCTCTGTATCCCCCTTCTAGACTGTGAGCCCACTGTTGGGTAGGGACTGTCTCTATATGTTGCCAGTTTGTACTTCCCAAGCGCTTAGTACAGTGCTCTGCACACAGTAAGCGCTCAATAAATACGATCGATGATGATGATGATGATGATGATGAGTTACTTAATTTCTATGTGCCTGTAAAATGGGGATTAAGGATGTGATAACCTGATTAGCTTGTCTACCCCAGCGCTTAGAACAGTGCTTGGCACATAGTAAGCGCTTAACAAATACCATCACCATTATTATTATTGCTGTTATTATTGATCGGCTGCAACCGCCTCTGCTAATGTCGAGTGATAGCCCATTGTCCTGGTGGAGGGGGCTACATTTTGCTCCCCTTCTTCTCATTTAGATCCGCTCCTCTGGCGATGTTGCCAATTATATGTTGCCAATTTGTACCTCCCAAGTGCTTAGTACAGTGCTCTGCACATAGTAAGCGCTCAATAAATACGATTGATGATGATGATGATGATGATGATCAGACGGACCTACCATTCACTTCAATTCCGCTGTTCAAAAACATCAAATCGTCGTCCCAGAACTAGCAGCCCAGCTTAAAAGGAGGCTTACGATCCTATAAATACTATAAATTCTATAAATACATTTGCAGCAAAGAAAGCAGAGCCGCTGGCCCCTTTGAAGTGACTCGCTATCCGCCCTTCCCTCTACAATAAGCTCCTGAATTCTTTGTAGGGGGGACGGGATTTGGAACGGGAACATCTGGGAGTTAGTTGTGACTCCCATCACCTGACGAGAACCAGGAGAAGTGAGGGACGGGAGAGGGCTGGTCGGAATTAGGGGCTCAGTGATCGATCAGTCAATCAGAGGTATTTAATGAGCGCTTGCGGTGGGCAGAGCACTCTTCTCACTGTTTGAGAGAGTACAATATGACAGAGTTTGAGCACTCACTCCCCTCCCCTGCCCTGGTCCTGCCCCACGGGCCGTGTGAGGGGAAGACGGGGTTGAGAAGGGAGTCCTGTAGACTGTAAGCTCATTGTGGGCAGGAGCTGCATCTGTTATGGTCATACTTTTATATGGAACTCTTCCAAGCGCTTAGTACAGTGCTCTACACACATAAGAGCTCAATGAACCGACTCAGTTCCTTCATCTGCAGAACTGGGAGTCAGTGCCTGTTCTACTGCATAGACTGAGCGCCCTGTGTCCCATCTAATCCGACTGTATCTACCCCTTAGAAGGGTGCTTGGGACAAATACCGGGATTATTAGGGTATTTGTTATTATGGAGAAGCAGCCTGGCTTAGTGGAGAGAGCACGGGCTTGGGAGTCAGAGGAATCCCCAAGCTCTCAAGCCAGAAAGCTGCCTTCTGTACAGGGGGCAAAATAGAATCAATCAATCGTATTTATTGAGCGCTTACTGTGTGCAGAGCACTGTACTAAGCGCATGGGAAGTACAAGTTGGCAACATATAGAGACAGTCCCTACCCAACAGTGGGCTCACGGTCTAAAAACTGCCTCTTCAGCACCTAAAAAACCTTTTGAGAAGCATCATGGCCTAGGCTTGGGAGTCAGAGGACCCGGGTTCTAATCCTGGCTCTGACCCTTGCCTGCTGTGTGATGTTGGGAAAGTCGCTTTACTTTGCTGTGCCTCAATTTCCTAACTGTAAAATGGGAATTCAGTACCTGCTCTCCCTCCCTCCTGAGCCGTGTGGCTCAGTGGAAAGAGCCTGGGCTTGGGAGTCAGAGGTGATGGGTTCTAATCCCGGCTCCGCCACATGTCTGCTGTGTGACCTTGGGCAAGTCACTTAACTTCTCTGAGCCTCAGTTCCATCATCTGTAAAATGGGGATTAAGACTGTGAGCCCCACGTGGGACAGCCTGATCACCTTGTATCCCCTGAGCGCTTAGAACAGTGCTTTGCACATAGTAAGCACTTAAGAAATGCCATTATATACATATATATATATATATATATATATATATATATATATATATATATATATACTTAGACTGTGAACCCCATGGGAGACAGAGACTGTGTCTGACCTGATTAACCTGTATTTACACCAATGCTTGACACATAGTAAGTGCTTAATAAATATAATAATAATAACAGTGATAATAATAGTTCTGGATGTGTATAAGCATGCTTTTTGGGAAAGAGAATTTCCACTTTCTTCATGGAGAGAACAATTCAGATGCATCGGTTACAACAAAGCAGTGAATTCTCACTCCCTACACCATTCCTCTTTCATTTAAAATTCACTCCACAACCCCGAGCCCTAGACATGTAAGAAAAAAAAAAAAACCTTAATGCCTTTGGAATCCGATGTTGGTTCAAATGCGGTGAGTTGGAATAATGATTGAAATCAAAGACCTGCTGACGGTATCCTTGGTACCCTGAATTGAGCTGGGGGGACTCATTTGTCCAATTTGCATCGGAGTTCTTCCGTTTCTTTTAGCTTTTACAGGCCCCGCTGAGGACTCTTGAGTTTCTGCTGATCATGTATCCTTCTCTGAAGCCAGGGTGGGCCTCTCAGAGGATAGGCAAACAGCATGGCCAGGTGGAAAGAACAAAGGACTGAAGTTCAGGAGTCCTGAGTTCTAGTCCTCGCTCTGCCATAGCTTGCTGTGTGACCTTGGGCAAGTCACTTAACCTCCATGGTCCTCCATTTCCTCATCTATAAAATGGAGATAAGATGGATCGTGAGCTCAGTGAGGACAGCGATTGTGATTCTGATAACTTTTATCTAACCCAGCCAGTGCTTAATAAATGCTATCATTATTGTTATTATTATTCATTCATTCATTCATTCAATCATATTTATTGAGTGCTTTCTGTGTGCAGAGGACTGTACTAAGCTCTTAGGAAGTACAAATCGGCAACATATAGACACGGTCCCTGCCCAACAACAGGGTCACAGTCTTACTGGATCAGACCTACACCATGCAGCCCAGTATTCTTTCTCCAAAAGTAGCACGGGATGCTTGCAAAGGCCATCTTTTAAAAAGTGATATTGGTTAAGCACTTACTATGTGCCCAGGCACTGTACTAAGTGCTGGGGTAGACACAAGGTAATCAGGGTGGACACAGTCCCTGTCCCACATGGGGCTTACGGCCTTAATTCCCATTTTTGGTTGTCTTCTTGACACCCTCCCTGTTACTTCTCTCTCCTCATCCCCAATTTTCCCTGTAATATAGATTACTTATCTGTGTGTTAGCCCAAACCCCACTCGAATCTACCAATAAGCCAGGCCTGCACAACTTCATGTGGGAACAAATTTTCTATACCTGCCACTGCCCTGTGAAGGAATAATAATTATGGTATATATTAAAGACCTGTTATGAGCCAACTACTGTGCTAAACAACAGGGTAGACACAGGAAAATCAGGTTGGACACAGTCCCTGTCCCACACGGACTGTTTTGTTCTGACAGTTTTGACACCTGTCTACATGTCTTGTTTTGTTGTCTGTCTCCCCTTTCTAGGCTACTGGGTAGGGACCGTCTCTATATGTTGCCGACTTGTACTTCCCAAGCGCTTAGTCCAGTGCTCTGCACACAGTAAGCGCTCAATAAATACGATTGAATGAATGAAAACGGGGGTCACAGTCTAATAGAGAGGTAGAGTGTATCTTCTCCCCATTTTATGAGAAGTCTCCCCCTTCTAGACTGTGAGCCCACTGTTGGGAAGGGACCGTCTCTATATATTGCCAACTTGGACTTCCCAAGTGCTTAGTACAGTGCTCTGCACACAATAAGTGCTCAATAAATGCGATTGAATGAATGAATGAATTTTATGGAAGAGGAAACTGAGGCCCAGACAGCTTAAATGATATGCTTCAGGTGACACTAGTCTGTAAGCTCGTTGTGGGCAGGGAATGGCCCTTTTATATTGGTGTATTGTACGGTCCCAAATGATAAGTGCAATGCCCTGCACACAGTAAGCTCTCAATAAATCAAATTGATTGATTTATCGACCCAGAGGAGCGGGGGCAGAGGTGTGACTAGAATTCAGGTCTTCTGATTGCTATTTCCGTGCTGCTTCCACTAGGCCATGCTCCTTTAGTTTGTCTGGTATTTATCACTTCCCAATTTCCCCAGATGCCCCTCCTCCTGGTATGGTGGGATTTAATGAATGGTAATTCTGTGTTTGCCTTGCCCTCCTCTTTTGTAATTTGGTGGCGGGCTCTGCAGTTGGTCCATTGGTCTGGCTTCTTCTCCTCTGCCGCACGTGTATATGTGTGTGTGAATATAAGGTGTCAGAGGTCACTGACATACATATTTACTATTCTATTTATTTTGTTAATGATGTGCATTTAGCTTTAATTCTATTTATTCTGACGACTTGACACCCTTCCACGTGTCTTGTTTTGTTGTCCGTCTCCCCCTTCTAGACTGTGAGCCCGTTGTCGGGTAGGGACTGTCTCTATATGTCGCCGACTTGTACTTCCCAAGCGCTTAGTCCAGTGCTCTGCACACAGTAGGCGCTCAATAAATACGATTGAATGAACTGAATGAATGAGTGACCATATTCTAGTGCGGCCCTCGTACAAATCCCAAAGGGCAATGGGGCTTAAAAGTAAGAGCATGGCGGTTGGCATCCTCAGGAAGAGACGGGGATATTGGTACTATGTAGTTGGTAGAGCCAGAAGAGTCCCAATTTCCAGTCATTTTGTCCATTTTCCTAGAAATGTCCAGCCAGGGCAGCTTACAAAAGCCAGGACAGTCCTGCTAAGACAGGATGCCTGGTCAGCTTGTGGGTGATCAATCAATCAATCAATCAGTCGTATTTATTGAGCGCTTACTGTGTGCAGAGCACTGTACTAAGTGCTTGGGAAGTACAAGTTGGCAACATATAGAGACGGTCCCTACCCAACAGTGGGCTCACAGTCTAAAAGGGGGAGACAGAGAACAAAACCAAACATACTAACAAAATAAAATAAATAGAATAGATATGTACAAGTAAAATAAATAAATAAATAAATAGAGTAATAAATATGTACAAACATATATACAGGTGCTGTGGGGAAGGGAAGGAGGTAAGATGGGGGGGATGGAGAGGGGGACGAGGGGGAGAGGAAGGAAGGGGCTCAGTCTGGGTGATGATGAGGTGGCATACACTTCTCTCTAACTGGCCAGATGAGAGAGAGAGAGGGAAAAAAAAGAGAGAATATGTGTGAACTGCTGTCACAGGCAAGGGCTAAAAAACCCCTAACGGATCCCACACTTCTCCATCAGAGAAACGGACCGACAAATCGGCTGTCTCTGGCACCATCCGGTTGAAGATCAATGTGGAGATAAAAGGCGAGGAGAAGGTTGCCCCGTATCACGTCCAATATACATGTTTACATGAGGTAGGTAGAACTAAACTTAAACTGAGGTAAGAAATCGGCCCTGATGACAACATTATGGGTTAGAAATTGATGTTTGGCTTCTTTTTTTTTAAATGTTAGTTAAGTATTTATGATGTTCCGGACACTGTAGTAGTACTACTACTACTACTAATAATAATGATGATGGCATTTATTAAGCACTTACTATGTGCAAAGCACTGTTCTAAGCGCTAGGGAGGTTTACAAGGTGATCAGGTTGTCCCACGGGGGGCTCACAGTCTTAATCCTCATTTTACAGATGAGATAACTGAGGCCCAGAGAAGTGAAGTGACTTGCCCAAAGTCACGCAGGTGACAAGTGGCGGAGCCGGGATTTGAACCCATGACCTCTGACTCCAAAGCCCGTGCTCTTCCCACTGAGTCACGTTGCTTCTCTATAGGGATTAATCAATCAATCGTATTTATTGAGCGCTTACTATGTGCAGAGCACTGTACTAAGCGCTTGGGAAGTACAAATTGGCATCACATAGAGACAGTCCCTACCCAACAGTGGGCTCACAGTCTAAAAGAGTGGGCTCACAGTCTAAAAGGGGCTCACAGTCTAAAAGATTAAGACTGTGAGCACCCTGTGGGACAACCTGATCACCTTGTAACCTCCCCAGACCTTAGAATAGTGCTTTGCACATAGTAAGCGCTTAATAAATGCCATCATTATTATTATTATTATTACTAAGCGCTGGAGTAGAACAAGATAATCAATTTGGATACAGTCCATGTCCCACGTGGAGCTCAGAGTCTTTCTCCTCATTTGACAGATGAGGGAACAGAGGCACAGATAAGTGAAGTGACTTGCCCAAGGACATACAGCAGACAAGTGGCAGAGCCGAGATTCGAACCCAGGTCCTTCTGACTCCCAGGACTGTGCTCTATCCACTACTGCTGGACACAAAGATAGGATGCCTGCCCGTTTATTAATGACTTTACTTGAGACACTGTCTCACGCTAATAATAAGCTAATAACACCTCTCATGTGAAGTCAACGCTCATTTTAGCAAACACATAATTAGCTTTTCATTGCGAACAACAGTTTGGAAAATGTGCTTGCAAATGTGTCCTTGAGCTTTGTGAGTTCGGTTTCAATATAGCAAATTTTCGGATGAACCAACGTGGATTTGGGCTTCTATGAGGTTGGTCGAAATGAGAGTTGAACGGTTTCTTTCCAAGACATTCAATGGGCTCCCTCTTCTCCCACGTCCTTACGTGATCAGGGCTATGAGAAGCACTCGTCCCATTTGACTGCAACACGGGTCTCCAGTTCTTCAAAATCTCAAGATTCATTCCCTCCATTTTGATTTATAATGATGGCATTTGTTAAGTGCTTACTATGTGCAAAGCACTGTTCTAAGCGCTGGGGATTTCTAAAATAATACAAGAAAAATGACAAGTGTCTAGGCTAAATGACATCTACTGATGGCTTCTGCTCTGGAGAGATATAAATCAATTACTATCAGTCAGGTGTATTTAATGAGCGCTTACTGTGTGCAGAGCACTGTACTAAGTGCTTGGGAGAGTACTATATATCAATGTAACAGACACATTTCCTGCCCACAACAAGCTTACAGTCTAGAGGGGAGACAGACATTAATACAAATAAAGAAATGACAGATGCGTACATAAGTGCTGTGGGGCTGTTAGAGGGATGAATAAAGGGAGGAAGTCAGAGTGACACAGAAGGGAGTTAAAGAAGAGAGTTTACTGTGTGCGGGGCACTGTACTGAGTGTTTCTTCTTCAAATGCCATTGATCGTTTCCAACCCATAGCGACTCCAAGGACACACCTTCTTCAGAGCATCCCATCTTCTGTCATAAAGTCATTCTGGTATTTGTATCCATAGCGTTTTCTTGGTCAAGAAGTGGTTTACCGTTGCCTTCTTCCGAGCAGTGAAAACTTGGGTCTCTGCTGTTGTTTCTGATCAATATTTTGATCACTCGATCATCTGCCTTTGACTCTTTCCCAGTACAGGCAAATCAATGCAGGGAGATGCAGAGGAAGTGGGAGAAGAGGAAAGGAGGGCTTAGTCAGGGAAGGCCTTTTGAAGGAGATATGTCCTCAGTAAAAGAGGGGAAGAGAATAATTTTCTGTCGGATCCCACTAGACTATAAGCTTCTTGAGGGCAGGACTCATGCCTGCTCACTTTATGTGCTCTCCTAAGGGCTCAGTGCAATGTTCCATCCACAGCAGGTGCTCAATAAATGGATGGATCAACTGGCGATGGAGACTAAAAATGTTCAGGCCGTGTTTCCGCACTCCTCAGAAAACTCCAGTGGTTATCCATCCACCTCTGCATCAAACAAAAACTCCTCACCACTGGCTTTAAAGCAATTACTCTGCCCCCTCCTATTTTTTTTTGATGGCATTTATTAAGAGATTACTATGTGCAAAGCACTGTTCTAAGTGCTGGGGAGGTTATAATAATAATAATAATAATGATGGCATTTGTTAAGTGCTTACTATGTGCAAAGCACTGTTCTAAGCGCTGGGGAGGATACAAGGTGATCAGGTTGTCCCACGGGGGGCTCACAGTCTTAATCCCCATTTTCCAGATGAGGTAACTGAGGCACAGAGAAGTTAAGTGACTTGCCCAGAGTCAGCTGACAATTGGCGGAGCCGGGATTTGAACCCATGACTTCTGACTCCAAAGCCCGGGCTCTTTCCTGCTGAGCCACGCTGCTTCTCACGCTATTTCACCTCTCTAGTCTCCTACACCAACCCAGCCCGCACACTTCGCTCCTCTAAAGCTAACCGTCTCGCTGCGCCTCCAGAATAATAAATAATGATGGTGTTGGTTAAGTGCTTATTATGTCATCATCATCATCAATCGTATTTATTGAGTGCTTACTGTGTGCAGAGCACTGTACTAAGCGCTTGGGAAGTACAAATTGGCAACATATAGAGACAGTCCCTACCCAACAGTGGGCTCACAGTCTAAAAGGGGGAGACAGAGAACAAAACCAAACATACTAACAAAATAAAATAAATAGAATAGATATGTGCCACCGTTCTAAGCGCTGGGGTAGATACAAGGTGATCAGGTTGTCCCATGTGGGGCTCACAGTCTTCACCCCCCCTTTTACAGATGAGGGAACTGAGGCACAGAGTCACAGAGTCATACAGCTGACAGGTGGCGGAGCCGGCATTAGAACCCATGACCTCTGACTCTCAAGCCCTTGCTCTTTCCATTAAACCACACTGCTTCCCCGTCTCTTCTTATCTCTTTTTATCTTGCCACTAAGCCCTTGCCCACATCCTGTCTCTATCCCGGAATGCCGTCCCTCCTCAAATCCGACAGACAATCCTCCTCCTCCTCAAAGCTTTATTGAAGGCTCATCTCCTCCAAGAGGCCTTCCTTGACTAAGCCCCCCTTTCCTCTTCTCCCACTTTCTTCTGCATCACCCTGACTTCTTCCCTTTATTCATCCCCCCTCCCAGCCCCACAGCACTTATGTCCCTATCTGTCATTTATGTCTATTAATGCCCGTCTCCCCCGCTCTAGACCGTAAGCTCACCGTGGGCCGGGAATGTGTCTGTTTATTGTTGTATTGTACTTTCCCAAAGGCTTAATTAAGCACTCCATAAATACGACTGACTGAATGAACGAATGACCCCTCTGGCCTGTGCTGCCCAACATCCCGAGGAACTGAAACGAAACTGTTCCCTTTAGAACCTGTTCCATTACTTGACGGAAGTGAAGGCCAGCGGCGGCGTGAAGATTCCCGAAGTCAAAGGCGACGAAGCCTGGAAGGTGTTCTTCGACGACGCGCCCCAGGAGATCGTCGATGAGTTTGCCATGCGCTACGGCATCGAGTCCATTTACCAAGCGATGACGTAA
Organism: Tachyglossus aculeatus; assembly: GCF_015852505.1. NCBI lineage: Eukaryota > Metazoa > Chordata > Mammalia > Monotremata > Tachyglossidae > Tachyglossus > Tachyglossus aculeatus. The sequence goes on along the minus strand of NC_052073.1, from coordinate 5,822,077 downwards.
GTTCCGCGCCTGGGCCTCCCCGGGAGGGTCAAGGGACACCCCGAAAGGAGGAGACCCCGTTGAGCGTAAAGGGAGAAACCCCCAGCTCTGTTTGGCCATGCTGAGGGTACTGGGGATCACCGCGGTAACGTCTTGGCAGTAGAGTTTTTCTCTAATAATAATGATAATAAACAATAATAATTATAGTAGCATTTGTTAAGTGCTTACTAGGAGCCAGGCACTGTACTAAGCACCGCGTGGCCTAGTGGAAAGAGCACGGAACCAGAAGTCAGAGGATGAGGGTTCTAATCCCAGCTCTGCCACCATGTGCCAAGCACTGTAATAGTAATAATAATAATGGCATTTATTAAGCGCTTACTATGTGCAAAGCACCGTTCTAAGTGCTGGGGAGGTTACAAGGTGATTGTACTAAGCACCGCGTGGCCTAGTGGAAAGAGCACGGAACCCGAAGTCAGAGGATGAGGGTTCTAATCCCGGCTCTGCCACCATGCGCCAAGCACTGTAATAATAATAATAATAATAATAATGATGGAATTTATTAAGCGCTTACTATGTGCAAAGCACCGTTCTAAGTGCTGGAGAGGTTACAAGGTGATTGTACTAAGCACCTCGTGGCCTAGTGGAAAGAGCACGGAACCAGAAGTCAGAAGATGAGGGTTCTAATCCCGGCTCTGCCACCATGCGCCAAGCACTGTAATAATAATAATAATAATGGCATTTATTAAGCGCTTACTATGTGCAAAGCACCGTTCTAAGTGCTGGGGAGGTTACAAGGTGATCAGATTGACCCTTGGGTGGGGGCTCACAGTCTTAATCCCCATTTTACAGATGAGGGAACTGAGGCCCAAGCAGTGTGGCTCTGTGGAAAGAGCCTGGGCTTTGGAGTCAGAGGTCGTGGGTTCAAATCCTGGTTCCACCACTTGTCAGCTGTGTGACTTTGGGCAAGTCACTTCACTTCTCTGAGCCTCAGTTCCCTCATCTGTAAAGTGGGGATAAAGACTGTAAGCCCCACGTGGGACAACCTGATTACCTTGTATCCACCCCAGCGCTTAGAACAGTGCTTGGCACATAGTAAGCACTGAACAAATACCAACGTTATTATTATTATTATTAAGTGACTTGCGCAAAGTCACACAACTGACAATTGGCGGAGCCGGAATTTGAACCCATAACCTCTGACTCGAAAGCAAGGGCTCTTTTCACTGAGCCACGCTGCTACTCCATACTAAGCAGTGGGGCAGATATACAATATTTAGGTCAGGCAAAATCCCACCCGGGGTTTACAGTCTAAGCCCGGAGGGAAGAACAGGAATTTAATACCTGTTTTAAGATGAGGAAACTTAGGCACAGAATGGTTCCTGAATGGGGATGTTTCAACCGCACAGCTGATCTAAGTAATAGTATCAAATCAAATCGTATGGATTGAACACTTACTGTGTGCAGAACACTGGACTTCACTTCTTTGGGCCTCAGTTAACTCCTCTGTAAAATGGGGATTAAGACTTTGAGCCCCACGTGGGACAACCTGATGACCTTGTATCTACCCCAGTGCTTAGAATAGTGCTTGGAATAGTGCTTGGCTCATAATAAGCGTAATAGAGAAGCAGCGTGGCTTAGTGGAGAGAGCACGGGCATTGGAGTCAGAGGTCATGGGTTCAAATCCTGGCTCCACCAGTTGTCAGCTGGGTGACTTTGGGCAAGTCACTTCACTTCTCTGGGCCTCAGTTCCCTCGTCTGTAAAATGGGGATGAAGACTGTGAGCCCCCCGTGGGACAACCTGATCACCCTGTAACCTCCCCAGCGCTTAGAACAGTGCTTTACACACAGTAAGTGCTTAATAAATGTCATTATTATTATTATTATTAAGCACTTAACAAATACCATCTTGTTATTCACTTCTCTGGGCCTCAGTTACCTCATCTGTAAAATGGGGATTAAGACTATGAGCCCCACGTGAGACAGGAACTGGGTCCGACCTGATTACCTTGTATCTACCCCCGTGCTTAGATCAGTCGTTGGCACATAGTAAGCACTTAACAAATGCCACAATTATCATTATTATCATTAATAATATTGTATAAGCAAATCGGGTTGGACACGGTCCCTGTCCCACGTGGAGCTCCCAGTCTCAGACCGCATTTTACAGATGAGAGAACTGAGGTTCAGAGAAGCAAAGTGACTCGCCCAAGGTCACACAGCAGACAAATGACAGAGCCAGGATTGGAACCCATGACCTTCTGACTCCCTAGGCCCATGCTCTACCCATGATGATGATGATGACGATGATTCTGGTATTTGTTAAGCGCTTCCCATGTGCCAAGCACTGTACTAAGCTGTGGGGCGGATACACAATATTTAGGTCAGACACAATCCCACCTGGGGTTTACGGTCTAAGGCCGGAGGGGAGAACGGGAATTTAATACCCGTTTTAAGATAAGGAAAATAAGGCACAAAATTGTTCCTGGATGAGGATGTTTCAGCTGCACAGCTCATCTAAGAAGTAATAGTATCAAATCAAATAGTATTGATTGAACACTTACTGTGTGCAGAGCACCGTACTAAATGCTTGGGAGGGTACAATATGTTGGTTGACAAGTTCTGGGTCCAAAAAGGAATTTACAGTCTAGAGGAGGAGATAGCCATTAATATAAATAAATAAATTACAGATATGTACGTAAGTGCTGTGAGGCTGAGAGAGGGGTGAGTAAAGGAAGCAAATCCAAGTGCAGGGGTGATGCAGAAGGGAGTGGGAGAAGAGGAAAGGAGGGTTTACTCAGGGAAGGCTTCCAGGAGGAGATGGGCCTTCCCTATTCATTCATTCATTCATTCAATCGTATTTATTGAGCGCTTACTGTGTGCAGAGCACTGTACTAAGCGCTTGGGAAGTACAAGTCGGCAACATATAGAGACGGTCCCTACCCAACAGCGGGCTCACAGTCCCTAAGGTTTTGAAACATAGTAAGCACTTAACAAATACCATGAAAATAACAAAAAGATGGAGAGAGTGATTATCTGTCACATGTGAAGCGGTGATACTATTCATTATGTACTTAACCCAGATACTCAATTTCTGTGGTCCCTAACATTTATGGTATTTGTTGAGAACTTTCTTTGTGTAGGGCAATGTACTAAGTGGTGAAACCCTTTTTTAAATGGTATTTCATTCATTCATTCATTCAATCGTATTTATTGAGCGCTTACTGTGTGCAGAGCACTGGACTAAGCGCTTGGGAAGTACAAGTTGGCAACATGAGAGCTTTCTTTGAGTAGGGCAATGTACTAAGTGGTGAAACCTTTTTTTTAATGGTATTTCATTCATTCATTCAATCGTATTTATTGAGCGCTTACTGTGTGCAGAGCACTGGACTAAGCGCTTGGGAAGTACAAGTTGGCAACATGAGAGCTTTCTTTGTGTAGGGCAATGTACTAAGTGGTGAAACCATTTTTTTAATGGTATTTCATTCATTCATTCATTCAATCGTATTTACTGAACGCTTACTGTGTGCAGAGCACTATACTAAGCGCTTGGGAAGTACAAGTTGGCAACATATAGAGACGGTCCCTACCCAACAGCGGGCTCACAGTCTAGAAGGGGGAGACACACAACAAAACAAAACATATTAACAAAATAAAATAAAAAGAATAAATAGGTACAAATAAAATAAATATTTGTTAAGAGCTTACCATGAGAAGCAGCGTGGCTCAGTGGAAAGAGCCCGGGCTTTGGAGTCAGAGGTCGTGGGTTCAAATCCCAGCTCCGCCAACTGTCAGCTGTGTGACTTTGGGCAAGTCACTTCACTTCTCTAGGCCTCAGTGACCTCATCTGGAAAATGGGGATGAAGACTGTGAGCCCCCCGTGGGCCAACCTCATCACCTTGTAACCTCCCCAGCGCTTAGAACAGTGCTTGGCACATAGTAAGCGCTTAATAAATGCCATTATTATTATTATTATTATTATTATTATGTGCCAGACACCCTACTAAGCGCTGGGGTAGGGACAGGCTATTCAGGTTGCACGCAATCCCTGTCCCGCAGAGGGCTCGCAGTGTTAATCCCCATTTTATAGATGAGGTAACTGAGGCACAGAGAGGTGAAATGAGTGCCCAAGTTCACACAGCAGACAAGTGGTGGAGTGGTGATTAGACCCCACGGTTCTAATATGCCATTGATGTTTGTCTACTTGTTTTGTTTTGTTGTCCGTCTCCCCCCTTCTAGACTGTGAGCCAGTTGTTGAGTAGGGATTCTTACCCCCGCTTTACCTCCTTCCCTTCCCCACAGCTCCTGTACATATGTATATATGTTTGTACGGATTTATTACTCTATTTATTATTTATTTTACTTGTACATATCTATTCTATTTATTTTATTTTGTTAATATGTTTTGTTTTGTTCTCTGTCTCCCCCTTCTAGACTGTGAGCCCACTGTTGGGTAGGGACCGTCTCTATGTGTTGCCAACTTGGACTTCCCAAGCGCTTAGTACAGTGCTTTGCACACAATAAGCACTCAATAAATACGATTGATTGATTGATTGATAGGGATTGTCGTCTCTGTTGCCGAATTGTACTTTCCAAGCGCTTAGTACAGTGCTCTGCACACAGTAAGCGCTCAATAAATACGATTGATTGATTGATTGATTGATAGGGATTTCTCTATTTGTTGCCGAATTGTACTTTCCAAGCGCTTAGTACAGTGTTCTGCACACAGTAAGCACTCAATACGATTGATTGATTGATAGGGATTGTCTCTATTTGTTGCCGAATTGTACTTTCCAAGCGCTTAGTACAGTGCTGTGCACACAGTAAGCGCTCAATACGATCGATTGATTGATTGATAGGGAGTGTCTCTATTTGTTGCCGAATTGTACTTTCCAAGCGCTTAGTACAGTGCTCTGCACACAGTAAGCGCTCAATAAATATGATTGATTGATAGGGATTGTCTCTGTTGCCGAATTGTAATAATAATAATAATAATAATGGCATTTATTAAGCACTTAACTATGTGCAAAGCACTGTTCTAAGTGCTGGGGAGGTTACAAGGTGATCAGGTTGTCCCACGGGGGGCTCACAGTCTTAATCCCCATTTTACAGATGAGGTAACTGAGGCACAGAGAAGTTAAGTGACTTGCCCAAAGTCACACAGCTGACAATTGGCGGAGCCGGGATTTGAACCCATGACCTCTGACTCCAGAGCCCGGGCTCTTTTCACTGAGCCACGCTGCTTCTCTACAAGTGCTCTACTTTCCAAGCACTTAGTACAGTGCTCTGCACACAGTAAGCACTCAATAAATACTACTGAATGAATGAACACACGGATTTCTGACTTCCAGGGCCCCTCCTATTTCCTCCAGAGCTGAGCTCCAGCCTCCATCCAGGGGAGAATGGAAAGCCGGTGGAAAGTGTCCGTGGTGATGTCTTTTCTAGAGAGAAAAGCAGAATCCCTTCACCTGATCCACATTTTTTTCATGCCAATCTCTTCAGAGGATCTCCCTGGGAGGCAGGATGTCTTTGAAGTTTCCCTTTGAAATCTGCATTAATGAGCGCCTTGGTTATAAAAACAAAACGGGAAACGAAAAACTTTGAAATTCTTTGTCTTTTACCGAGTGCCGACCAGCCCAAGGGCTTCTGGAAACACTTCAGAGTACCACCCTTGTGAAAAGAGGCCTTTAAAGGCCTCTGGGGATGGAAGGGGAATCAACTCCCTTCTGTAGATTTGAGCAGAGGAAGCGAAATTCACAGCAGTTTGACTCCATTTCACATTTTGCATTCAGTGATCACAGTAGAGAATGGAAATAGAAATGAACATTCATCCATTCATTCATTCAATCGTATTTATTGAGCGCTTACTGTGTGCAGAGCACTGTACTAAGCGCTTGGGAAGTCCAAGTTGGCAACATATAGAGACGGTCCCTACCCAACAGTGGGCTCACAGTCTAGAAGGGGGAGACAGACAACAAAACAAAACATGTTAACAAAATAAAATAAATAGAATATGTACAAGTAAAATAAATAAACAAATAGAGCAATAAATACATAAAAACATATATACGTATATACAGGAGCTGTGGGGAAGGGAAGGAGGTAAGGCGGGAGAGTTTCCATCCAGAAGTTCCCAACTGTCCCAGCGGGGATTTGCCTTGTGAAAAAGTGGTCGCTAGAGTTTTCTGACCAAATTCTCAGTCAATCAGTAATACTTGTAACCACCCCAGCGCTTAGAACAGTGCTTTGCACAAAGTAAGCGCTTAATAAATGCCATCATTATTATTATTATTATTACTTACTGGGCACCTTCCAGGTGCAGGGTAGTGCACTGTCTATTGGACAGTGGAGCATAGAAGAAGCGTGACCTAGTGGGAAAAGCACGAGCAACACTGCTCCCCATTATCTCCCCACTCTCAGATGGCCGGGGGAGTCTTAGAGGAAGGGGACGATTCTCTCCAGGGTTGTTTGGGTTGGGGATGGGGCTGGAAACATATAAGACGGTGGCAGAGAAAGGTGACAGTAATCAATCAATCAATCAATCGTATTTATTGAGCGCTTCCTGTGTGCAGAGCACTGTACTAAGCGCTTGGGAAGTACAAGTTGGCAACACACAGAGACAGTACCTACCCAACAGTGGGCTCACAGTCTAAAAGGGGGAGACAGAGAACAAAACCAAACATACTAACAAAATAAAATAAATAGAATAGATATGTACAAGTAAAATAGAGTAATAAATATGTACAAACATATATACAGGTGCTGTGGGGAAGGGAAGGAGATAAGATGGGGGGGATGGAGAGGGGGATGAGGGGGAGAGGAAGGAAGGGGCTCAGTTGGGAATTGAGAAGCCACGGGGCCTGAGAACTTGGGCCTGAGAGTTAGAGGACCTGAGTTCTAATACCAGCTCTGTCACTTGTCTGCTGTGTGGCCTTGGTCAAGTCACTTAACTTCTCTGTGCCTCAGTTCCCTCATGGACAGAATGGGGATTCAATACCTGTTCTCCCTCCTACTTGGACTGTGAGCCCTATGTAGGATCTGATTATCTTGTATCTACTCCAGTGCTTAGTACGGTGTTTTACACATAGTAAGTCCTTGATAAATACTATTATTATTACTATTAATAGAAAGTCACTCTCTGGTCCTCCTTGGACCAATTTGTCTCTGGGATGGTCGATGTTTACACCCGTCCACCTGGCAGTCTCACCATAATTACACTCACTTTTCCACTGGGGTTCGAGATACTCCGGTGAGACACGATATAAATCTCAAGGGGGAAACCCATTGTCAGGGAATTTTTCTTCAGGGGAAGCAGGCAATCGGGGGGGATTTTACAGGGAAACTTGTAGCATCTAGCACAGCCCCTGAAATTACCAGGTGTCATTCTTGAAGAAAGGGAAGAGAAAGAAAGCACCGTGGACGTAATAATGGAGATCAGAGTGTAGCTTGGAAGTCTCCCTCAGGATTTCTCTCTGTAGTTCTAGCTATTCATTCATTCATTCAATCGTATTTATTGAGCGCTTACTGTGTGCAGAGCACTGTACTAAGCGCTTGGGAAGTACAAGTTGGCAACATATAGAGACGGTCCCTACCCAACAGTGGGCTCACAGTTAGGCCACCAGTGTCTCCTCAGAACCAACAGAGCAGTCTCGGCACACCGCCTTCTCCCAGGCACTCTTAACTACAGTTCTTATTTTCAAATATACGCGTGGGTTCCGATTTCCCCTCCAAGCCAAGGCTTTCCTCCTTCGGCTCCTTCTCTTCCAAATTTTATTTCGAGCTCTGCTTTCCGACTCGGAGCCTTTGTTGGAGTTCAAACAGAAGAGCTGGCTTTGAGGGTTTTGGGGAGGGATCGCCTTCGTATCAGAAGACTAGGGACATTACTGTTGCTCAGTGGGTTCGCGGAGGAGGTCTCCGAGCTCAGAGCAGTCATAATGCAGTCGGTTTCCCCGATTTAATCGGTATTCTGAAGCGCCGCTAATTAGATGGGGGCCGTAGCGTGTAACCTGATGATTAGCAATTAGAACTGCCCATGAAAGGACATTTCTTCCCACACTAAGCAGGTTGTCGCACCTGGCAGAAGTCACATCGCTGGTGCTGAGCTGACCAGCCGAGAGACTGACACTATTTATCTTACATTTTTTGCCAGAACTAGGTTTCTTTTCTCACCGCCTCCTCAGGATTCAGCACGGAAGGGTCAGAAAGCCTGTCCTCATGAACTAATTAGGCCAGTGCTCCCGGCCTGCTTCCAAGCCAGATGCGGGTACAGTGCTCAAGTGCTTAGTACACAGCAAGCGCTCAATAAATATGATTGAATGAATGAACGCATGAGAAGCAGCGTGGCCTCCTGGAAAGAGCGTGGGTCTGGGATTCAGGGGACCTGTGTTCTAATCCTGGCTCCGTCTCTTGTCTTCTGTGGAAACTCGGGCAGGTCACAACTTCTCGGTGCCTCAGTTTCATCGTCTGTAAAATCGGAATTAAATCCTACTCCCTCCTACCTAGACTGTGAGCCCCATACGGAACAGGGACTGCGTCCAACCTGAAAATTTTCTGTTTACCACTAGTGATTGGGACATAAGTAAGTGCTTAACAAATGCTACATTGTTATTATTTTCAAGGCAGTCAACCCTCAGTAATCTAGAGACTGACTGCCCAGGGGCAGACTGTACATATCTATTCTATTTATTTTATTTTGTTAGTATGTTTGGTTTTGTTCTCTGTCTCCCCCTTTTAGACTGTGAGCCCACTGTTGGGTAGGGACTGTCTCTATATGTTGCCAACTTGGACTTCCCAAGCGCTTAGTACAGTGCTCTGCAAACAGTAAGCGCTCAATAAATACGATTGATTGATTGAGAGGAGGCCATATTTCCCCTCTGCTATAATAATAATAATAATAATGTTGGTATTTGTTAAGCACTTACTATGTGCAAAGCACTGTTCTAAGCGCTGGGGAGCTTACAAGGTGATCAGGTTGTCCCCCGGGGGGCTCACAATTTTAATCCCCATTTTACAGATGAGGTAACTGAGGCACAGAGAAGTTAAGTGACTTTCCCAGAGTCACACAGCTGATGGTTGGCAGAGCTGAGATTTGAACCTATGACCTCTGACTCCAAAGCCCGGGCTCTTTCCACTAAGCCACGCTGCTGACCCTCCTTTTCTACTCCCCTTCCTCCACCTAACAAAATGTCCCCCTTTGGGATGCAGAAAGGACTTCGGAAGCTCAGAAAAGAAGGGGAGGGAGAAAGGAAGTTTCTCCAGTTGTCCTGGTTGAGTTGAGTAACGAAGATTGAAAGGAAAGTCTAGGACACCAAGGATTATTTGTGGTTTCTACATATCTGTGAAGGATAGAGTCCTCTGTCAGCGAGAGGATGTTGAGAATAAGCAATTTGGTTAAAACGCCTCATAACAAAATGGAACGAATGGATGTGGATGGGGCTTGATTAGGTTCCTAGAAATATTGGCAGGTTCGAGAGGGATTTGGATACATTCTGGAATGAGCGATCCATGGTGGGTTGCTAGAGGGAAGAATAAAGATGTGGATTGGACATCGGTAGCTCAGATGGGCACAGACACACATTCATACCCACAAACCTACCCTCTCTCCAAGCACAAATTAAGGCTCCAGAATGTGACCCCTGATTACTGTGACCATCCATCCAATTTTTCATCAGACAGTCTGTTTTCCATCTGATTTGCTCCCTGACCGTCCAGATACAACTCCTGATGTCTTTATGTCCGGTCTTTTAATTTCAAGTGGCCAGCCTCCCTCTACCTCTGCTCCTACAGCCAAATCCCATGGCTCAGAAGTGGCTTCGCTGTCTTCATCATCATCATCATCATCATCATCAATCGTATTTATTGAGCGCTTACTGTGTGCAGAGCACTGTACTAAGAGCTTGGGAAGTACAAGTTGGCAACATCTAGAGACAGTCCCTACCCAACAGTGGGCTCACAGTCTAAAAGGGGGAGACAGAGAACAAAACCAAACATACTAACAAAATAAAATAAATACAATAGATATGTACAAGTAAAATAAATAAATAAATAGAGTAACAAATATGATACATAAATACATGTGCTCCCTTCTTAGGTCTTCAGGGACCTAAGAAGGGAACAAAATGGTTCTGGGTCTGTTTGGCATCAGTGGCCACTCTACCCATGATGTTTTCGAAATCATTCGACCACCGGCCCAAAATGGCATAGTCCTCTCCAGGCTCAGGGTGGAGAGTGAAGAGATTCCCGGGATGACTGTCCTGCTGGAGCTAGACTGGAAGCTTACTGTGGGCGGGAAACATATCTACCAACTCTATTATAACGTATTCTCCCAAGGGCTTAGTACAGTATTCTGCGCACAGTAAGCACTCAATAAATACCAATGATTTATTGTTTGATTGAGATTCTGTCCGGGATCCTGAGGAAATCAGTTTTTAATAATTCTGCACTCTCAATTCCCCCATCGTTCAAGAGAATTATTTATCCCCAAGGGGCAGAAAGGCTCCTTAATTAAAGAGACAATTTAATCCTGTGGGGTTTTTTCTTTCATTATTTCTGTGCACACCGGTTTCGATTTCCCAAATCTTCTTGCTGGTCCCGGGCCGGATGAGGCGGCTTTAGAAGTTAACCGGTCCGGGATTGTTTTTTAAAGCGCGTTTCGTCTTTTCTTCCGCGTTGTAGGCACTTTTCCTGTCTGTCCTCCAAATACATGTGTCCCGGGGTGCCTGCTGTCATGAGCACATTGTTGGCAAACATCAACGCGTTTTACGCTCACACGACCGTCACCACCAACGTCTCGGCCTCCCATCGTTTTGCCGCTACCAACTTTGGTGTGAGTACCAGCCCGAGATTCATTCACTCGGATTTATGAAGCGCTTACTATGTGCAGAGCACTGTACTAAGCACTTAGTCTACGGCTAGGGTGGTAATCCCAGGGAGTGCTGTGTGGCTGTTCTTGATGTTTCCAAGGCGCTTCACCCCAACTCCCTCTTTTTCCTGCATCGTGCAAGCACTTTGGCATTTGGTATTCATCCCACCCCAAGCCCCGCAGCACTTATGTACATATCTGTAACTTACTTATATTAATATCTGCCTCCCCCTCTAGTCAGACAGTCAGTCAGTTGTATTTATTGAGCCCTTACTGTGTGCAGAGCACTGTACTAAGCGCTTGGGAGAGTACAAGAGAACAATATAACAGGCACATTCCTTGCCCTCAATGCGCTTGCCGTCTAGAGGGGAACTAGACTGTAAGGCTGTTAATAATAATAATAATAATAATGATGGCATTGATTAAGCCTTACTATCTGCCAAGCACTGGGGAGGTTACAAAGTGATCGGGTTTTCCCACGTGGGGCTCACAGTCTTAATCCCCATTTTACAGATGAGGGAACTGAGGCATAGAGAAGTTAAGTGACTTGCCCGAAGTCACACAGCTGACAATTAAGGGCAGGGAACGTGTCTACCAACTCAAAGCAGCATGACGAAGTGGATAGAGCCCCGGCCTTGGAGTTGGGAGGTCACGGGTTCTAATCCCGACTCTGCCCCTTTTCCACTGTGTGACCCTGGGCAAGTCGCTTCACTTCTCTGTGCCTCGGTTCCCTCATCTGTAAAAGGGGGATTGAGTCTGTGAGCTCCACGTGGGACAGGGACTGTGTCCAACTCAATTTGCTTGTATCCACCACAGTACTTAATGAGACGATTAAGCTTGGGTCTTTTCAGACATGCTTACAAACGGATTCAATGTCACCATCCTCCTCAGTAGGGTCACCCTGATGGGGTGGTAATAATAATAATAATAATAATGATGGTATTTGTTAAGTGCTTACTACAAGTCAAGCGCTGTTCTAAATGCTGGGGTAGATATGAGGGAATCAGGTTGTCCCAAGTGGGGCTCACAGTCTTCATCCCCATTTTACAGATGTGGTAGAGAAGTAGTGTTGCTCAGTGGATAGAGCCCAGGCTTTGGAGTCAGAGGTCATGGGTTCAAATCCAGGCTCCGCCAATTGTCAGCTGTGTGACTTTGGGCAAATCTCTTCACTTCTCTGGGCCTCAGTTACCTCATCTTTAAAATGGGGATTAAGACTGTGAGCCCCGCGTGGGACAACCTGACCACCTTGTAACCTCCCCAGCGCTTAGAACAGTGCTTTGCACATAGTAAGCGCTTAATAAATGCCATCATTATTATTATTATTATTATTATTATTAGATGAGGTAACTGAGGCACAGGGAAGTGAAGTGGCTTGCCGTAAGTCACCCGACAGACGAATGGCGGAGCCAGAATTAGAACCCAGGTCCTTCAGACTCTTAGGCCTGTGCTGTATGCACGCCGCTTCGCTTATGTCCGGGGGCCCTGTCTTGTGCCTCATCCGGACTCTCCAATGAGACTCCTGTACTTCGGGAAGGAAGGAGAGCGGAGCTGGAGGAATTTCCCAGTACAGAGCCGGGCACATAGTAAGTGCTTCACAAATACCACAACAGTTAACTCAGTTGTATTCTCCCAAGCATCTAATACAGTGCTCTGATGATGATGGCGGTACTTGTTAAGCACTTACTCAGTGTCAAGCACTGTTCTAAGCACTGGGGTAGATACGAGCTAATCAGTCTCTGTCCCACATGGAATTCACTCTCTTAGTCCCCATTTTGCAGATGAGGTCACTGAGGCACAGAGAAGTTAAGTGACTTGCCCAAGGTCACAGAGCAGGCAAATGTACTCTCCCAAGTGCTTAGTACAGTGCTCTGCACCCAGCAAGCACTCAATAAATGATTGAATGAATGAATGTGGCGGAATCAGAATTAGAACCCAGGTCCTTCTGACTCACAGGCCTGGGCTCTATCCACTAGGCCATGCTGCTTCTCACAAAATAAGTGCTCAATAAATACCATCGATGATGATTATAATAATAATGATGATGGCATTTATTCATTCATTCACTCATTCAATCGTATTTATTGAGCGCTTACTGTGTGCAGAGCTCTGTACTAAGCGCTTGGGAAGTCCAAGTTGGCAACATATAGAGACGGTCCCTACCCAACAGTGGGCTCACAGTCTAGAAGGGGGAGACAGACAACAAAACAAAACATATTAACAAAATAGACTAAATAGAATAAATATGTACAAGTAAAATAAATAGAGTAATAAATATGTACAAACATATACCCAGGTGCTGTGGGGAGGGGAAGGAGGTAAGGCGGGGGATGGGGAGAGGGAGGAGGGGAATTTTATTAAGCACTTACTATGTGCAAAGCACTGTTCTAAGCGCTGCGAAGGTTACAAGGTGATGAGGTTGTATATATGTATATATGTATATATATGTATATATATATGTATATATGTATATATGGTTGTACATATTTATTACTCTATTTATTTATTTATTTATTTTACTTGTACATATCTATCCTATTTATTTTATTTTGTTGGTATGTTTGGTTTTGTTCTCTGTCTCCCCCTTTGAGACTGTGAGCCCACTGTTGGGTAGGGACTGTCTCTATGTGTTGCCAATTTGTACTTCCGAAGCGCTTAGTACAGTGCTCTGCACATAGTAAGCGCTCAATGAATACGATTGATGATGATGATGATGATGAGGTTGTCCCATGGGGGGCTCACAGTCTTAATCCCCATTTTACAGATGAGGGAACTGAGGCCCAGAGAAGTGAAGTGACTTGCCCAAAGTCACCCAGCTGACAAGTGGCGGAGCTGGGATTTGAACCCATGACCTCTGACTCCAAAGCGCGGGCTCTTCCCACCGAGCCACGCTGCTTCTTTGATGATGACTCTCCCAATGACTCTCTACATCTATTTAGAAAAATCCTTTTTCTCCCGGTGAATCTCTGAGCCTTCCTCCCTCTTCTTAAAAAGGCATCTTCACGGATTTTCAGTGGGCAGTGAGTTCTTTCTCCTCACCCACCCTGCCCAAGTCAGATGAGGTGAAGCCAAATCCCCACCAACCCGAAATAGACTTCTAAACCGGTTTCCATCTATTTCGACATTTTGGCCTCAGCCAGTTTCTTTTTCGAGCGAATGTCTCCTTTGATGGGGGGGGGGATGAACTGACAGCAGTGTGGGAAGGCACGGACTTACAGTTGAGTAAAAGCGGCGTATCGATGTGTTAATTGGTTTATTTTGGTATCGTTCTCCCTCTGTCGGGGAAGTATTTTTAAAATGCACTGAAACCTTCTCGCCCACAAATTCAGGGGCTATAAAGAGAGAGAAAATTGGGTGGATATAATTGTCCCGTCGCTGCCCACTCCCTGAACCCGCCTGTCCTCCCTGAATTTGAGTTTGGAAGTTGTCTGGGTCATTAGAAACCTAATTGCTTTTATAGGACTCTTTCCCTTCCCTTCTGGTCATCTTTCTGCCGTTGGTTTTCCTCCGGCGTGCAATGGAAGCAGGGCTGCTTTAGCACTGTCCCTATATGTTGCCAACTTGTACTTCCCAAGCGCTTAGTACAGTGCTCTGCACACAGTAAGCGCTCAATAAATACAATTGATTGATTGAGTGATTGATTGAAGGCCCGGTTATCGTCCCCCTGATAACCATTCTGGAACCCTGTCTGCTTCCTCCCCACAGCATGGCTGTGGCTAGCGCTCACTACAGCGCCTGGCACGTAAATAGTGAAGCATTCATTCATTTTCATTCAGTCGTATTTATTGAGCGCTTACTGTGTGCAGAGCACTGGACTAAGCGCTTGGGAAGTCCAAGTTGGCAACATCATCATCATCATCATCAATTGTATTTATTGAGCGCTTATTGTGTGCAGAGCAGTGTACTAAGCACTTGGGAAGTACAAGTTGGCAACATATAGAGACGGTCCCTACCCAACAACGGGCTCACAGTCTAGAAGGGGGAGACAGAGAACAAAACAAACCATGTTAACAAAATAAAATAAATAGGATAAATATGTACAAATTCATTCATTCATTCAATCGTATTTATTGAGCGCTTACTGTGTGCAGAGCACTGTACTAAGTGCTTGGGAAGTCCAAGTTGGCAACATCTAGAGACGGTCCCTACCCAACAGCGGGCTCACAATCTAGAAGGGGGAGACAGAGACCAAAACAACTGTGAGCCCACTCTTCTACACTGTGAGCCCACTGTTGGGTAGGGACTGTCTCTATATGTTGCCAACTTGGACTTCCCAAGCGCTTAGTACAGTGGTCTGCACACAGTAAGCGCTCAATAAATGCGATTGATTGATTGATTGATTGATATTAACAGAATAAAATAAATAGAATAAATATATACAAATTCATTCATTCATTCAATCGTATTTATTGAGTGCTTACTGTGTGCAGAGCACTGTACTAAGTGCTTGGGAAGTCCAAGTTGGCAACATGTAGAGGCGGTCCCTACCCAACAGCGGGCTCACAGTCTAGAAGGGGGAGACAGAGAACAAAACAAAACATATTAAGAAAATAAAATAAATAGAATAAATATGTACAAATTCATTCATTCATTCAATCGTATTTATTGAGCGCTTACTGTGTGCAGAGCACTGTACTAAGCGCTTGGGAAGTACAAGTTGGCAACATATAGAGACGGTCCCTACCCAACACCGGGCTCACAGTCTAGAAGGGGGAGACAGACTACAAAACAAAACATATTAACAAAATAAAATAAATAGAATAAATATGTACTCATTCATTCATTCATTCAATCGTATTTATTGAGCGCTTACTGTGTGCAGAGCACTGTACTAAGCGCTTGGGAAGTACAAGTTGGCAACATATAGAGACGGTCCCTACCCGACAGTGGGCTCAAAATAAATAGAGTAATAAATACATACAAACATATATACATATGAAGCAGCAAGGCCTGGTGGAAAGAGCCTGGGCCCGGGTGTCAGAGGACCTGGGTTCTAATTCCGGCTCCACCACTCGTCAGCTGGGTGACTTGGGGCAAGTCGCTACACTTCTCCGTGCCTCAGTTACCTCATCTGTACAATGGGGATTAAGGCTGTGAGCTCCACATGGGACAACCTGATGATCTTGTATCTACCCCAGCACTTAGAATAGTGCTTGGCACATAGTAAGCGCTTAACAAATGCCATTATTATTATTAATAACAAATGCCAGCCCGGGCTTTGGAATCAGAGGTCATGGGTTCGAATCCCGGCTCTGCCACATGTCTGCTGTGTGACCTTGGGCAAGTCACTTAACTTCTCTGAGCCTCAGTTCCCTCATCTGTAAAATGGGGATTAAGACTGTGAACCCCACATGGGACAACCTGATCACTTTGTATCCCCCCCAGCGCTTAGAACAGTGCTTTGCACAGGGAAGCAGCATGGCTAGTGGAAAGAGCCCGGGCTTTGGAGTCAGAGGTCATGGGTTCAAGTTCCGGCTCCTCCACTTGTCAGCTGTGTGACTTTGGGCAGGTCACTTCACTTCTCTGGGCCTCAGTTTCCTCATCTGTAAAATGGGGATTAAAACTGTGAGCCCCAAGTGGGACAACCTGATCACTTTGTAAACTCCCCACTGCTTAGAACAGTGCTTTGCACATAGTAAGCGCTTAATAAATGCCTTGCTTAGTAAATGCTATTATTATTATTTGCACATAGTAAGTGCTTAATAAATGCTATTATTATTATCATTATTTGCACATAGTAAGCGCTTAACAAATGCCATCATTATTATTATTATTATTACTAAGTGCAGGGGTAGATTCGGGAAAATCAGATGTCCCACATGGGGCTCACAGTCTTACTCCTCTTTTTACAGATGAGGTAACTGAGTCAATCAATCAATCAATCAATCAATCAGATTTATTGAGCGCTTACTGTGTGCAGAGCACTGTACTAAGCGCTTGGGAAGTACAAGTTGGCAACATATAGAGACAGTCCCTACCCAACAGTGGGCTCACAGTCCCAGAGAAATGACTTGACCAAGGTCATCCAGCAGACAAGTGGCGGAGCTGGGATTAGAACCCAGATCCTTCCGGCTCCCGGGCCCGGGCTCTACCCACTGGGCCATGCTGCTTCTGGAGTATTTGATGGCTAAGGCCCTTGGATGAGGGCTACTGTTGATTTCTCTTAAGCCTCACTCCCACTGCACCCTCACATTGTGGCCTCCTGGGTAGAGCAAGGATCTGGGAACCCAAAGGTCATGGGTTCTAATTCTGCTCCGCCACTTGTCTGCTATTCTATTGATTTTATTTTGTTAGTATGTTTGGTTTTGTTCTCTGTCTCCCCCTTTTAGACTGTGAGCCCACTATTGGTTAGGGACTGTCTCTATATGTTGCCAACTTGTACTACCCAGGCGCTTAGTACAGTGCTCTGCACACAGTAAGCGCTCAATAAATACGATTGATGATGATGATGATGATGCTGTGTGACCGAAACCTCCTCAGCCCCCGTGGACTAGCCAGAGCCTTGGGGGGACGTGTTCCCAGGGTAATTTAAGAGCCAGGAAGAGAAGAAAATTCAATGCCATCAATCAGTCAATCAATCAATTGTATTTATTGAGCGCTTACTGTGTGCAGAGCACTGTACTAAGCGCTTGGGAAGTACAAGTTGGCAACTTATAGAGACGGTCCCTACCCAACAGTGGGCACAATGCCATCAACTCGAGAACTTCAAATTGGGGCTATCTTTCATGGCGGCATTTGTAAGTTACTTACAAACGAAGTTAATTTCAAGTAAGCACTTGTAGCTACAAGTGAAGTAAGTTACTTCACTCCTCTGTGCCTCAGTGATCTCATCTGTAAAAATGGGGATGAAGACTGTGAGCCCTACGTGGGACAGGGACTGTGTCCCACTTGATTTGCTTGTATCCACTCCAGCGCTTAGAACAGTGCCTGGCCCATAGTAAGCACTTGAGAAATACCACAATTATGATTATTATCATTACATTGGGAAGGGGAAGATAATAATAATAATAATAATACTGGCATTTATTAAGCGCTTACTGTGTGCAAAGCACACATTCGTGGGGGGTTGTGTCCGGCACATATTGGATCCTGTCCAGAATAATTGATCACCGCATGATCAGTCATTGTTTCCTGGGCCAGAGACTGCAGGAGTTATCTTCTTCATGAATCAGACCCATAAATCAGAATTTCCAGGCTTGGCTTCAGCCTTCACAAATGCCACCATGAAAGATATCCCCAATTTGAAGTTCTCGGGTTGATGGCATTGAATTTTCTTCTCTTTCTAGCTCTTATTTACCCCGGGGAACTCCTTCCCCCAGGCCCTGGCTAGTCCATGGGGGCTGATGAGGTATCGGTTTTCTTCTCATCGCACAAGGCTCAGTGGGCCACCAAGAGAAGCAAGGTGGCTTAATAATAATAATAATAATAATAATAATTATTATTATTATTATTATTATAATGATGGCATTTATTAAGCGCTTACTATGTGCAAAGCACTGTTCTAAGCGCTGGGGAGGTTACAAGGTGATCAGGTTGTCCCACGGGGGGCTCACAGTCTTAATCCCCATTTTACAGATGAGGTCCCTGAGGCCCGGAGAAGTGAAGTGACTTGCCCGAAGTCAAACAGCTGACAATTGGCAGAGCCAGGATTTGAACCCATGACCTCTGACTCCAAAGCCCGGGCTCTTTCCTACTGAGCCACGCTGCTTCTCTTAGTGTATAGAGCCTGGACCTGAGAGACAGAAAGACCTGGTTTCTCATCTCAGCTCCACCGCTTATTCATTCCTTCATTCAATCCTATTTATTGAGCGCTTACTGTGTGCAGAGCACTGTACTAAGCGCTCCAGCACTCCTCCCCCTCACAATCCCTCCGCCTTACCTCCTTCCCTTCCCCACAGCACCTGTATATATGTATATATGTTTGTTCATATTTATTACTCTATTTATTAATTTTACCTGTACATATCTATTCTATTTATTTTATTTTGTTAGTATGTTTGGTTTTGTTCTCTGTCTCCCCCTTTTAGACTGTGAGCCCACTGTTGGGTAGGGACTGTCCCTATATGTTGCCAACCTGGACTTCCCAAGCGCTTAGTACAGTGCTCTGCACACAGTAAGCGCTCAATAAATATGATTGATGATGATGATATCTATTCTGTTTATTTTATTTTGTTAATATGTTTTGTTTTGTTCTCTGTCTCCCCCTTCTAGACTGTAAGCCCACTGTTGGGCTATATGTTGCCAACTTGTACTTCCCAAGCGCTTAGTACAGTGCTCTGCACACAGTAAGTGCTCAATAAATACGACTGATTGATTGAATGATTGATTGATTGATTGGGAAGTACAAGTTGGCAACATTCATTCATTCCATCGCATTTATTGAGCACTTACTGTGTGCACAGCATTGTGCTAAGTGCTTAGGAGAGTACGCTGCAACAATAAACTGACACGTTCCCTGCCCAAAATGAGCTTACAGTCTAAAGGTTAGGAGAAGCAGCGCGGCTCAGTGGAAAGAGCCCGGGCTTTGGAGTCAAAGGTCATGGGTTCAAATCCCGGCTCCGCCAATTGTCAGCTGTGTGACTTTGGGCAAGTCACTTCACTTCTCCGGGCCTCAGTGACTTTATCTGTAAAATGGGGATTGAGGCCGTGAGCCCCCCGTGGGACAACCCGATCACCTTGTATCCTCCCCAGTGCTTAGAACAGTGCTTTGCGCATAGTAAGCGCTTAATAAATGTCATTATTATTATTATTAAAAGGCAGAGACAGACATCAAGACAGCTTGTTCATTCATTCATTTAATTGTATTTATTGAGCGCTTGTTGCGTGCAGAGCACTGTACTAAACACTTGGCAGGGTACAATGCAACAATCAACAGACACGTTTCCTGCCCACAACGAGCTTACGGTCTAGAGGGGCTGTAAGTAAAGATGGAACAGCTTGTCTGCTGTGTGACCTTGGGCAAGTCTCTTCACTTCTCTGTCCCTCACTTACCTCGTCTGTAAAAATGGTGATTGAGACTGTAAGCCCTATGTGGGATATTAATAATAATGGCATTTCTTGAGCGCTTACTATGTGGAAGGCACTGTTCTAAGCGCTGGATAGGGACTGTGGCCAACCTGATTAGCTTGTATCTTGGTGCTTAGTACCATGACTGGAACATAGTAAGTGCTTAACGCATACCAAACACACAAAAAATCCTGGTCCAAACCTTTGAGGGGAGAAAATTTTTGTGGTTGTGCGACGCTGAGCTTAGTAGGCAGTAATGCTCAGCTGGTAGAGCATAAAGGGAGTATTTGGGGCTTCTAAAGGCCTCAACTTTGGGCCATTTCTCTCAGGGGAAAATAAATTTCCCATCTAGGAGATCCCAGAAGTATGGTGGGTGGCTACCTGGAATGCATTAACTGACTATTTCTGAGACACAATATGCATATGGAGAAGCAGCATGGCTCAGTGGAAAGAGCCCGGGCTTTGGAGTCAGAGGTCACGGGTTCAAATCCTGGCTCCGCCAGTTGTCAGCTGTGTGACTTTGGGCAAGTCACTTCGCTTCTCTGGGCCTCAGTGACCTCATCTGTAAAATGGGGATTAAGACTGTGAGCCCCCCGTGGGTCAACCTGATCACCTTTTAACCTCCCCAGCACTTAGAACAGTGCTTTGCACAGAGTAAGCGCTTAATAAATACCATCATTATTATTATATGGTATATGCTAAGTGCTTACTCTGTGCCAGGCACTGTACTAAGCACTGGGGTAGAAACAAACGAATTAGGTTGGACGCAGTCCCTGTCCCACATGGGGCTCACAGGCTTCATCCCCATTTTACAGCTGAGGTAACTGAGGCCCAGAGAAGTGAAGCGACTTGCCCAAGGTCACATAACAGACGAGTTCTGCCCACATCCACCAAGCTATCTCTCTTCCTCCCTTCAAGGTTCTACTGAGAGCTCACCTCCTCCAGGAGGCCTTCCCACACTGAGCCCCCTCCTTCCTCTCCCCCTCTTCCCCCTCTCTATCCCCCCGCCTTATCTCCTTCCCTTCCCCATAGCACCTGGATATATGGATATATGTTTGTACGGATTTATTACTCTATTTATTTATTTTACTTGTACATATCTATTCTATTTATTTTATTTTGTTAACATGTTTTGTTTTGTTCTCTGTCTCCCCCTTCTAGACTGTGAGCCCACTGTTGGGTAGGGACCATCTCTATATGTTGCCAACTTGTACTTCCCAAGCGCTTAGTACAGTGCTCTGCACACAGTAAGCGCTCAATAAATACGATTGATTGATTGATTGATTGATTGAGTGGCAGAGCCGGGATTAGCGCCCCGCTCCTTCTGATTCCCAGGCCCGGGATCAATCCACTAGGCCTCACTGCTTCTCTCGACTACTGTCTGTTGTGGGAAATCCTTCCAGGGGCACGTTTGTGCCCGCTAACCCTCTGGAGGGTGTACTGGGCGACTCATGTGGGATCAGCTTTGTGGTTTTCTTCTTGCAGAGGGAAAAGTTCATAAAGCTGCTGGACCAGTTGCACAACTCCCTGAGGATCGACCTGTCCAAATACAGGGTACGTACCCAAGCCCCTCCCCAGAGCTGGCGATCGAGACCGAATCCCGGACCCCCGAAACCGGTCGCACGGCGGAGAGCCTATTGCCGTCTTCGTGAGCTCACCTCCGGGAACACCGAGAGAGGAGGGTGGAGGATGCGCCCAAAATTCACGATGGGAAGGTTTCCCCCGCCCTCAAGATCACTGTGGCTCAATGGAAAAAGCCCAGGCTTTGGAATCAGAGGTCATGGGTTCAAATCCCGGCTCTGCCAATTGTCAGCTGTGTGACTTTGGGCAAGGCACTTCACTTCTCTGGGCCTCAGTTCCCTCATCTGTAAAATGGGGAGCCCCCACGTGGGACAATCTGATCACCTTGTATCCCCCCCAGCTCTTAG
Source organism: Tachyglossus aculeatus (assembly GCF_015852505.1). Lineage (NCBI taxonomy): Eukaryota > Metazoa > Chordata > Mammalia > Monotremata > Tachyglossidae > Tachyglossus > Tachyglossus aculeatus. The sequence continues at coordinate 5,800,309 of NC_052073.1, read as the reverse complement.
AACAGTTCTTCACACATAGTAAGCGCTTAACAAATACCATCATCATTCCAGCGCTTAGAACAGTGCTTGACTTTGGGCAAGTCACTTCACTTCTCTGGGCCTCAGTTCCCTCATCTGTAAAATGGGGGTGAAGACTGTTAGCCCCACGTGGGACAATCTGATCACCTTGTATCCCCCCCAGCTCTTAGAACAATGCTTTGCACATAGTAAGCGCTTAACAAATACCATCATCATTCCAGCGCTTAGAACAGTGCTTGACTTTGGGCAAGTCACTTCACTTCTCTGGGCCTCAGTTCCCTCATCTGTAAAATGGGGATGAAGACTGTGAGCCCCACATGGGACAATCTGATCACCTTGTATCCCCCCCAGCTCTTAGAACAGTGCTTCGCACATAGTAAGCGCTTAACAAATACCATCATCATTCCAGCGCTTAGAACAGTGCTTTGCACATAGTAAACACTTAATAAATGCCATCATTACTATTATTATTGCTGATCAGTACCTGACTCCAATGAGCCTTCAATAATAATAATAATAGCTTAGAACAGTGCTTTGTACATAGTAAGCACTTAATAAATGCAAAAAAAATAGCTGTGGTATTTGTTACACACTTACTTTGTGCCAGGCACTGTACTAAGCGCTGGAGTGGATACAAGTAAATCGGGTTGTACATGGTCCCTGTCCCACATGGGGCTTACTATTGGGTAGGGACTGTCTCTATATGTTGCCAACTTGTACTTCCCAAGCGCTTAGTACAGTGCTCTGCACACAGTAAGCGCTCAATAAATGCGATTGATTGATTGATTGATTGATTAAGCCACCACTCTCTGAAGCACATTTGGGTTCAAGGATCTGAGTCCTCCCCATCCATTCTGAGGAAAAGTCTGGGGATTTTAATGCCTAGGCCTTTCCCATTTCTCCCGTTTATCCAGGACAACTTTCCAGCCAGCAATCCCGAGAGACTTCAGGACCTGAAATCCACCGTTGACCTGCTTACCAGCATCACCTTTTTTCGCATGAAGGTAGCGTGTTCTCTTTGACACAAACCGCGCACATCCTTAGCTCCTCAACTGTCTGGGGAATCCACCCTGCTGGCGTCCTCCCTGCCTCTGAAGTAGAGAACAGAGGGATCCTTCCCTTCAGCTCTATTTTTTTTAGGGTGCTTCTTAAGCGCTTACTATGTTCCAAGCACTCGTCTAAGCGCTGGGGTAGGTAACAAGTTGGACACAGACCCTGTCCCGCATGGAGCTCACAGTCTAAGTAGGAGGAATTCTGTTGTATTGTACTCTCCCAAGCGCTTAGTTCAGTGCTCTGCACATAGGAAACGCTCAATAAATACGATTGAATGAATGAATGAATGCTGTGCATGTAGGAAGTGCGCAATAAATACCATTGATTGATTGATTGATTTATAGTTGAGGAAACTGAGGCACAGAGAAGTTCAGCGATCTGGCCGAGGCCACACAGCGGACAAGTGGCAGAACCAGGATTAGAACCCAGGATTCCTCCGATTCTCTATCCACCGGGCCGCACCGTTTCTCAGCGCGGTTTGCCCGGTTGTATTTACGATCAGATCCAGCTCGAGCCGAACTTTCCCAAATAATCTGAGGCGACTTGGGGCTCAGAAAGGCTGGAGGGTGAGACTTGGGGCTCAGAAAGGCTGGAGGGTGAGACTGGGATGTGTGACACTCCTATTCATTCATTCAGTCAGTCGTATTTATTGAGCGCTTTACTGTGTGCAGAGCACTGTACTAAGCACTTGGAAAGTATAATTCAGCAACAAAGAGAGACAATCCCTCCCCACAGTGGGCTCACACTCCTATCCCTCCCTCCAAGCGGATGTCTCCAAATCCAGCCATGGCTAGAGACGGTGGTAACTGTGTGAATGACAACCCCTCAAGGTTTTTCTTCCCAAATAATAATAATAATAATTTTGGAATTTGTTAAGCGCTTACTATGTGCCAAGCACTGTTCTAAACACTGGGGAGGATACAAGGTGATCAGGTTGTCCCATGTGGGGCTCACAGTCAATCCCCATTTTACAGATGAGGTAACTGAGGCCCAGAGAAGTGAAGTGACTTGCCCAAAGTCACACAGCTGACAAGCGGCGGAGCCGGGATTTGAACTCATGACCTCTGACTCCAAAGCCCGGGCTCTTTCCACTGAGCCACGCTGCTTCCCCAAAGTGTGTGAGCCCAATGTGGGACAACCTGATTGCCTTGTATCCCTCCAGCGATTAGAACAGTGCTTTGCACATAGTAAGCCCACTGTTGGGTAGGGACCGTCTCTATATGTTGCTGACTTGTACTTTCCCAAGCGCTTAGTCCAGTGCTCTGCACACAGTAAGCGCTCAATAAATACGATTGAATGAATGAATGAATCTAGCTTTAATTCCATTTGTTCTGACAATTCTGACACCCTTTTACATGATGATGATGGCATTTATTAAGTGCTTACTATGTGCAAAGCACTGTTCTAAGCGCTGTTTTTGGTAACAAGGTGATCAGGTTGTCCCACGGGGGGCTCACAGTCTTCATCCCCATTTTACAGATGAGGTAACTGAGGCCCAGAGAAGTGAAGTGACTTGCCCAAAGTCACACAGCTATTGTCAGACCCGGGAATTGAACCCATGAACTCTGACTCCAAAGCCCGTGCTCTTTCCACTGAGCCATGCTGCCCGTTGGTGGGTAGGGACCGGCTCTATATGCCTCCGACTTGTACTTCCAAAGCGCTTAGTCCAGTGCTCTGCACACAGTAAGCGCTCAATAAATACGATTGAATGAATGAATGAATGAGGGGAGAGCCTTGTCCAATGTAATCGCTTAACAAATATCGTTAAAAAGACCAAGCGTTGGGTGGGTGAGGGCCTTGCTGTCATCACCCCATGTCAGGTCTCCACATATTCTACTCGCCAGGTTCTGGAACTGCAAAGCCCGCCCCGGGCCAGCACTGTAGTCAAGGACTGTATCCGAGCCTGCCTGGACTCCACGTACAAATACATTTTTGACAACTGCCAGGAACTGTACGCTCAGCTCATAGACACGGTAAGAGCCCGCGGGCACCAAGCGGAAACTTCTGTTTTAAAGTCAGTTTTCCTGGCTTGACAGTGAAGCGGCACGGCCTAGTAAGAGAAAGAGCACGGGCCCGTAAATCCCAGGACCTGGGTTCTAATCCTGGCTCTGCCGATTGCTCGCGGTGGGACCTTGGGCAAGTCACGTCACTTCTCTGCGCCTCAGTTTCCTCGGCTGTAAAATGGGGATTCAATACCTGCTCTCCTTTCTATTGAGACTGTGAGCCCTTGTGGGACAGAGCTTGTGTCTGACCTAATTGACTTGCGCCTACCCCGGTGCTTAGAATGGGGTTTGCCACATAGTAAGCGTTTAACAAATGCTGTGAAGAAAAAGAGTCTGGTCGTAAATGCTTGTGTTTTAATACTCTTTTGCATGAGTGCTATAGTCTCCAGACTGTAAGCTCACTGTGGTCAAACAATGAGCTTAAAGTACTTAGACTGTGAGCCCCACGCGGGACAGGGACTGTGTCCAAACTAATTCACTCGTATTTACCCCAGTGTTTGAAGCATTATTATTATTATAGTTATTTTTATTAAGTGTCATCGAGTCATTTCCAATTCCTAGCAACTCCATGGATATACTTTCTCCAGGACGTCCTGTCCTCTACCATAATCCGCAACCTTTCTAACGGTTTTTCTCTTATCGTTACGGTCTCTAGCCATCTAGCTGCCCGTCTGCCTCTTCCATGTTTTCCCTGGAGTTTTCCTCGCATTAGAGTCTTCTCCAGAGAAACAGTCCTCCTGATTATGTGCCCAAAATATGCTAATCTAAGTCGAGTTATTTGGCCTTCCAAAGACCACTTTGGTTTAATTTACTCTAAAATCTATTTGTTTAATAATAATAATTATGGTATTCGTTAAGCACTTACTATGTGCCAAGCAATATTCTAAGTGCTGGGGTAGATACAAGCCCACGTGGAGCTCACAGTCTTCACCCCCATTTTCCAGATGAGGTAACTGAGGCACAGAAAAGTTAAGTGGCTTGCCCAAGGTCACACAATGGACAGATTTTTCAGGGAGTCCACTGTATTTGCAAAAGTTTTCTCTAACACTGCATTTCAAAAGAATGAGTGTTCTTTCTATCCTGTTTTTTCACTGTCCAGCTTTCGGATCCATACATTGTCACCGGAAACACCGTAGGGTTAACTATTTGTATTTTTGTGGCAATTGTTACATCAGCATATTTCATAGTAAGCGCTTAATAAATACCTTTATAATAATAGCGTGTCTGCTAACTCTGAGGCATAATAATAATAATAATAATGATGGCATTTATTAAGCACTTACTATGTGCAAAGCACTGTTCTAAGCACTGGGGAGGTTACAAGGTGATCAGGTTGTCCCATGGGGGGCTCACAGTCTTAATTCCCATTTTACAGATGAGGTAACTGAGGCCCAGAAAAGTTAAGTGACCTGCCCAAAGTCACACGGCTGACAGTTGGCGGAGCCGGGATTTGAACCCATGACCTCTGACTCCAAAGCTCGGGCTCTTTCCACTGAGCCATGCTGACTCTCCAAAGCGCTTAGTACAATGCTCTGCACACAGTAAGCACTCAATAAATACGACTGAATGAATCTGAATGGCATTGCTGCTCACATCACGCTCTCGCTTCAAGAAAACCGGTTTGCTTTGACTTAACCCCTTCCCTTCGGCTCCCTTTGGATTGGTAGGGTGATTAAAGTCTGTTTCAATTTAGCTTTAGACGGGGACATCTATAAATCAGAGAGGTTTATCTTTCATGAGGTTTTAAGGAGGCTCGTTGCTTCAGGTGCTGTTCCTTCGCCCTCCAGGGTGATGGAAAGCAGGATGGGATAGGGTCACCTTGCTGGGGCAGACGGGACGTGATCCTGGTTCCTGAGGAAAAAGCATTTTGGGGGAACAGAACGGGGGAAGGACTGTCTCTATATGTTGCCAACTTCCCAAGTGCTTAGTACAGTGCTGTGCACACAGTAAGTGCTCAATAAATACGATTGATTGATTCTCAGCTTCAATTAGTCTTCTGAAGTCATGCATGGAGCTCATTTTGCTCAGCTGAGGTGCGGGGAGTCCTTGTGAGAGTACAATGGACTGGAAAGAAATTATCCCTGCCCTCCAAGAGTTTGCAGTATTGTTTCCAACCTGCTCTCCCCCACATCCCACCTCTGGCCTGGAATGCCTTCCCCGTTCATATCCGACAGACAATCGTTCTCCCCGCCTTCCAAGCCTTACTGAAGGCCCATCTCCTCCAAGGGACCATCCCCGACTAAACCCTCATTTCCTCTCCTCCAACTCCCTTCTGCTGTCACCCTTCCGCTTGAATTTACTCCCTTTATTTGCCCTGAAGTCTCGCAGTCCAACTCCCCATTTTACTGATGAGGTAACTGAGGCACAGGAAAGTGAAGTGACTTGTCTAAGGTCACCCAACAGACAAGTGAGGGGCCAGGATTAGGAGCCAGGTCCTTCTGATTCCCGGGCCCAAAGTCTAGCAACTAGGCTGTGCTGAAAATCGGAAACCCATCAGTTTGGCAAAGGGTGGTCTCTCAAGAGAGAGGATGGGCTCTTAGGAGAGTGGCAAGGAATGGGGCCCATATGTGAATTTTTTCAGCAGCACCAAAACCCTGGATAGACTCCTAGCAGCAGCAGCTTGGAACACAAAGACAGGGAGAGAGAGAAAAAAAAAGAGCCAGTGAACATTTGTTCAGGGGCGTGTATTCATGGGGTACAGAAAGAGGTGAAATTCAATAGTACATTTGAAAAATGGTTCATTCTTTCCTCATATCTTGTTCATTCATCTCATTTTAAAACTTCAGTTGTTTCGGCGGGGTGGTTTGCTCCCTCTAATCCTAAAATAGTAAATGAGCTAAAGCTATTCTCCGGAAGATAGACATATACCTCTCTTGCTGAGTCTGGATAAAAAGAGATGAGAGCGGGCTTTCATAATCAGTCGCATAAGAGGAATTAGAGATCCGAAACACGGAATATTATGTGAAACCCCACATAATCAGAGGCCGTCATTGTTAATGTTCATCGTTTAGTGGGTGGGTGAATTTAAGGACATATTAAAACTGATTAAACTGGTCTAAGAGATGTAAGGAAGAGCCGGGGAGTGGGACAGTTAAGCTTGGGTCTTTTCAGACATGCTTACAAACGGATTCAGTGTCACCATCCTCAGTAGGGTCACCCTGAGGGGGTGATAATAATAATAAGAATAAGAATAAGAATAAGAATAAGAATAGTATTTGTTAAGCACTTACTACATGCCAAGTGCTGTTCTGAGCACTGGGGTAGATATTCATTCATCCATTCATTCATTCAATCGTATTTATTGAGCACTTACTGTTTGCAGAGCACTGTACTAAGCGCTTGGGAAGTACAAGTTGACAACATACAGAGACCGTCACTACCCAACAGTGGGCTCACAGTCTAGAAGGGGGAGGCAGAGAACAAAACAAAACATATTAACAAAATAAAATAAATAGAATATGTACAAGTAAAATAGAGTAATAAATACGTAAAAACATATATACATAGATATAAGGTAATCAGGTTGTCCCACGTGGGGCTCACGGTCTTCATCCCCATTTTACAGACATAGAGAAGCAGCTTGGCTCCATGGAAAGAGCCCGGGCTTTGGAGTCAGAGGTCATGGGTTCAAATCCCAGCTCCGCCAATTGTCAGCTCCGTGACTTTGGTCAAGTCACTTCACTTCTCTGGGCCTCAGTTACCTCATCTGCAAAATGGGGATTAAGAATGGGAGCCCCCAGTGGGACAACCTGATCACCTTGTAACTTCCCCAGCGCTTAGAACAGTGCTTTGCACATAGTAAGCACTTAATAAATGCCATCGTTAGTATTATCAGTATTAGGTAACTGAGGCACCGAGAAGTGAAGTGACTCGTCCAAAGTCGCACAGCTGACAAGTGGCAGAGCCATGATTAGCACCTCGTCCCCCCTCCATCCCCCCCATCTTACCTCCTTCCCTTCCCCACAGCACCTGTATATATGTATATATGTTTGTACATATTTATTACTCTATTTATTTATTTATTTATTTTACTTGTACATATCTATTCTATTTATTTTATTTTGTTAGTATGTTTGGTTTTGTTCTCTGTCTCCCCCTTTTAGACTGTGAGCCCACTGTTGGGTAGGGACTGTCTCTAGATGTTGCCAACTTGTACTTCCCAAGCGCTTGGTACAGTGCTCTGCACACAGTAAGCGCTCAATAAATACGATTGATGATGATGATGATTAGAACCCACGACCTCTGACTCTCAAGCCCGTGTGTGTGTTTATATGTGTGTGTATGTGTGGTTGGTACAGAGACGATTACATCTGATAGTCTAGACTGTAAGCTTGTTCTGGGCAGGGAACGTCTGCTAACTCTGTTCTACTGTACTCTCCCAAGCGCTCAGTACAGTGCTCTGACACAGTAAGCGCTTAATAAATATGATTTATTGGTAGTCAATGTAAGTCCTATTTTGGATGTATAATGCATGCAGATTGTTCCTTGTTGAGTTACTTTGGCGGATCTCATTAGGCCCCTGAAGATTGGCTCTTTGCTGAGGAAACTTGCAATCAGTCGATGAATCAGCCAATCGTATTTACTGAGCGCTTACTGTACTAAGCACTTGGGAGAGTACAATATAACAATAAATAGACACATTCCCTGCCCACAGCAAGCTTATGGTCTAGAGGCGGAGACAGACATTAATATAAAAAAAAATTAAAGATATTATTATTTATTATGATGGCTTTTGTTAAGCACTTACTATGTGCAAAGCACTGTTCTAAGTGCTGGGGAGGTTACAGGGTGATCAGGTTGTCCCACGGGGGGCTCACAGTCTTCATCCCCATTTTCCAGATGAGGGAACCGAGGCCCAGAGAAGTGAAGTGACTTGCCCAAAGTCACACAGCTGACAACTGGTGGAGCCAGGATTTGAACTCATGACCTCTGACTCCCAAACCCGTGCTCTTTCCATTGAACCACGCTGCTTCTTATGTGCAAAGCACTGTTCTAAGCACTGGGGAGGTTACAAGGTGATCAGGGTGTCCCACGGGGGGCTCACAGTCTTCATCCCCATTTGACAGATGAGGGAACGGAGGCTCAGAGAAGTTAAGTGACTTGCCCAAGGTCACACAGCAGACATGTGGCAGAGCCAGGATTCGAACCCATGACCTCTGATTCCAAAGCTCGTGCTCTTTCCGCTGAGCCACGCTGCTTCTCTATGAGACTCCTCTACTTTGGGAAGGAAGGAGAGTGGAGCGGGAGGAATTTCCCAGTTGTGAGGAGCTTCAGCTGAACAACCGCTTACACCCGGGAGTGCCTTGTCTCAATAAATGAACCATGAGGCCGTCTTTGTCGTCACGCTCAGAGTTGTGTATCCTACAGGAGATGAAAGCCCTCAGGAGCCACGGGCGTTAGCAGACAGCGCGGCTCCCGAGGCTTAGGAGCTTCTTGCCACCATAGGACCCCAGAAACCTACCCGACACGAGCCATGTGGGAATTACAGTCGGGCCTAGCTAATTATCCTTATTACCTCTTTTCCCTGCCCTCACTTTTCCTCTCTTTCCCTTTCTTTTTTTCTCCCGCTCCCATTTTTTCTCTCCCCCTCTCCCATTCCCCCGTGAAACTGGAAACATCCATCCAATTTAACTTTCTCTTCTTTTCCCTGACCCCATTTTTCCTCTTTCCCTTTCTTTTGCTTTCCCCTTCCATTTTTTCTCTCCCCGCTCCCATTCCCCCATGAAACTGTTTTGTTCTGTTGTCTGTCTTCTAGACTGCAAGCCCGCTGTTGGGTAGGGACCGTCTCTATATGTTGGCAACTTGTACTTCCCAAGCGCTTAGTACAGTGCTCTGCACACAGTAAGCGCTCAATAAATACGACTGACTGACTGAAAACATCCATCCGATTTAACTTTCTCTTCTTTTCCTTGCCCCCATTTTTCCTCTCTTTTCCTTTCTTTTGCTCTCCCCCTCCCATTATTTTTCTCTCCCCTTCTCCCATGAAACTGAAAACGTCCATCCAATTTAACTTTCTTTTTTCTCCTCTTTGCCCTCCCTGGATGTCCAGAGTAAGAAACAGGATATCCCTCGTGAAGACCAAGGGCCGACTACGAAGAATTTGGACTTCTGGCCCCAGCTCATTACTCTGATGGTCACGATTATCGACGAGGACAAGACAGCGTACACTCCAACCTTGAACCAGTAAGTTCCCCGACTTGGAAATGAAGGGAAGCCACGGATACCGGGGCAGTTCCCATGAGCCGGGGCATCATGGCTCACTCCGCTTGGGAAATAGCCACGATGCGGTGAGAAGCTGGCACTTTGGAGTCAAGGGCTCCATATCATGGCTCCTACCGGTCATGGATTCTAATCTAGACCCAGCCACTTGTCTGCTGTGAGACCTTGGGCAAATCATTTCACTTCTCTGGGCCTCAGTTCCCTCATCTGTAAAATGGGGATTAAGTCTGTGAGCCCTGTGTGGGACAGGGGCTGTGTCCAACCCGATTATCCGTGCCATGCACTGTATGAAATTCTGGGGTAGACACAATATGTGCATATCAGACACAGTTCCTGTCCCTCATGGAGCTCATATTTTTGGGGATAGGGTATTGAATCTGCATATATGTATATATGTTTATACGTATTTATCACTCTATTTTATTTGTACATATTTATTCTATTTATTTTGTTAATATGCTTTGTTTTGTTCTCTGTCCCCCCCTTCTAGACTGTGAGCCCAATGTTGGGTAGGGACCGTCTATATGTTGCCAACTTGTACTTCCCAAGCGCTTAGTACAGTGCTCTGCACACAGTAAGCGCTCAATAAATACAATTGAATGAATGAATGAATGAATCTTGTATCCACTCCAGCACTTAGAACGGTGCCTGGCACATAGCAAGCACTTAACAAATACCGTAATTATTACCAAATATCATAATTATTATTCCTACTTATAAAGGGGACAGAGAGCTTCTCCCCAGATAAATTTTGGAATTGCCATGCTGGTTTCCCTTTCCCTATTTAAGTCAGCAGTCCCATGGTAATAATGAAATGAGAAGCAGTAGGGCTCAGTGGAAAGAGCCTGGGCTTTGGAGTCAGAGGTCATGAGTTCAAATCCCAGCTCCGCCAATTGTCAGCTGTGTGACTTTGGGCAAGTCACTTCACTTCTCTGGGCCTCAGTTCCCTTATCTGTAAAATGGGGATAAAGACTGAGCCCCCCCGTGGGACAACCTGATCACCTTGTAACCTCCCAGTGCTTAGAACAGTGCTTTGAACATAGTAAGCGCTTAATAAATGCCATTATAATTATTATTATCATCGTTATTGTTCATGAATTAGGGAATGAACATTTATTACTACTACTACTACTGACATTTATGAAGTACTTACTATGTGCCAAGCACTGTACTAAGCTGTGTGGCAAGTCACTTAACTTCTCTGTGCCTCAGTTCCCTCATCTGCAAAATGGGAATTAAGACTGAGCCGTTTGTATTACGGGGACTGTGTCTGACCTGATTAGCTTGTATGTATTCATTCAATCGTATTTATTGAGCGCTTACTGTGTGCAGACCACTGTACTAAGCGCTTGGGAAGTACAATTCAGCAACAAATAAAGACAATCCCTGTCCACAACGGGCTTACAATCTAGAAAAAGCGCTTAACAAAAACATTTAGGTTTTTTTTTAGAGAGGGGAAACAGATGTCAGTATCAATGAATAAGTCATTTATAATATAGGATTTAAAGATATTTATAGAAGTGTTTTGGGAATTTATAATACAGGATTTTAAGATACGTCCAGAACTGCTGCGGGGTTGGGGGAAATATCAAATGATTCCCTGAGAATGTCCAAACCACAAAACGGAGAGCGTACTTGCAAGCATTTGGAAGCAGCGTGGCTTAGCGGCAAGAGCCTGGGCTTGGGAATCAGAGGTCACGGGTTCTAATCCCGGCTCTGCCAGTTATCAGCTGTGTGACTTGGAGCAAGTCATTCATTCATTCAATCATATTTATTGAGCACTTACTGTGTGCAGAGCACTGTACTAAGCGCTTGGGAAGTACAAGTTGGCAACATATAGAGACGGTCCATACCCAACAGTGGGCTCACAGTCTAGAAGGGGGAGACAGAGAACAAAACAAAACGTATTAACAAAATAAAATAAATAGAATAAACATGTACAAATAAAATAAACAAATAAATAGAGTAATAAATCCGTACAAACATATATACAGGTGCTGTGGGGAGGGGAAGGAGGTAATGTGAGGGCGGGGGGATGGGGAGGAGGAGGAGGGGGAGGAAGTGAAGTCCCTTCACTTCTCTGTGCCTCAGTTACCTCATCTGTAAAATGGGGATGAAGACTGTGAGCCCCACGTGGGACAACCTAATTACCTCGTATCTACCCCAGCACTTAGAACAGGGCTTGGCACATGGTAAGTGCTTAACAAATGCCATCATTATTATTATTATTTTTATTATACAAGTTATGAACTGACTGTAAGGTTGGACACGGTCCATGTCCCACTTGGGGCTCACAGCCTTAATCCCAGTGAGGTAACTGAGGTCCAGAGAAGTGAAGTGACTTGCCCAAGGTCACCCAGCAGACAAGGGGTGGAGCGGGGATTAGAACCCAAATTCTTCTAAATCCCAGACCCGGGCTCTATCCTTTAGACCGTACTGCTTCTCTTTCTTTTGTACCTACCCCAGATCATAGGAAATGCTTAAAAATGCCTTAACTAGCACCAAGAAGCATATTTGTGGGGAGGGGCTAAGTCAATTATCCCCATGATGGCTCCCTCCTTCCTCTCCCCCTCCCCATCCCCTCCCCACAGCACCTAGATATGTGTTTCTACAGATTTATTACTCAATTTTACTTGTACGTATTTACTATTCTATTTATTTTATTTTGTTAATATGTTTTGTTCTGCTGTCTGTCTCCCCCTTCTAGACTGTAAGCCTGCTGTTGGGTAGGGACCGTCTCTATATGTTGCCAACTTGGACTTCCCAAGCGCTTAGTACAGTGCTCTGCACACAGTAAGCACTCAATAAATACGATTGAATGAATGAATGAATGAATGGTTATATTCTAAGTAGTTCTTTGTCTTGTTTAGTCGCTGGGCGATTAGAGGCGATCCAAGATGGCGGGTCCCCAGAGGATGGACCAGTTCCAGCCTCTTGGCCACATCATTTAATAATAATAATATTTATTAAGCGCTTACTATGTGCAAAGCACTGTTCTAAGTGCTGGGGAGGTTACAAGGTGATCAGGTTTTCCCGCGGGGGGCTCACACTCTTCATCCCCATTTTACAGATGAGGTAACTGGGGCACAGAGAAGTGAAGTGACTTGCCCAAAGTCACACAGCTGACAATTGGCGGAGCCGAGATTTGAACCCATGACCTCTGACTCCAAAGCCCGTGCTCTTTCCATTGAGCCATGCTGCTTCTCTGAGAGAAGTTTGAGAAGTTGAGGGGTAGGGAACAGGCCAGAATGATATTTCCAGCTTGCTAAACGTGGCAAGGAGACGGCGATCCCCTTCCTGGAGTCATGAGATGGGATCCAAGCCAGATGGAGGAAGGAATTTGCACTTTGGCTCTCCAGAGGATAGCTGAAGGAAGTCTTTTACCCGGCAACAAGCTTCTCCATATCTCGGTTTGCTCTTCGGTTTCCCCATCTCATCTCTCCGTTGTTTACCTTCCCTCCCACTGCTCCTTGGATATTTCTAAAGAAATCTCTTTTAGCTGACTTTCCCTTTTCTCCGGAATTAGCCGGCTCAATAGTTCCGTGCTTACAATCTATCTCAATGCTTCCTCCTCTACTTCCTTTGACTTTCAAGTGAGGAAGAGTGATCGGTACGTATCCGTGCAGTGGGAAAAGAAAGAAGAAAGTATTTCAGAGAAGGGAATTGGAGAAATCAATCCTTCATAAAAAAAAAAAAACTTGGTGTGGGCAGGAGCATATCTATCAACTCTGTTGTACGGTAGCTTCTCGAACACTTAATGCAAACAGTAGGCACTCAATAAATATCACTGATTGATAAGAAATACCTGGTCAGGATGGTTGGAAGGACGGTGGGATGTTGGTCTACTGTGGGCTATTGAAAGTCCATCGCCTCCAAGAAGCCTTCCCTGTCTAAGCCCCCCTTTCCTCTTCTCCCACTCCCTTCTGTGTCACCCTGACAGCCCCACAGCACATGGTTATATCTGTATATAGCTGTAATTTATTTATTTACTTATGTATATTAATGTCTGTCTTCCCCTCTAGACTGTGAGCTCGTTGTGGGCAGGGAATGTGTCTGTTTGTTGTTCTTTTGTACTCTCCCAAATGCTTAGTCCTGTGCTTTGCACACGGTAAGTGCTCAATAAATATGATTGAATGAATATTGGTCCTCCTAGGTGACCAACCTCATGATTAGGGGTGGACCACCCGACGCTAACCCTTCAATCCATCAGTCAAATGGTATCTAATAATAATAATAATAATAATAATTGTGGTATTTAAGTGCTTATTATGTGCTAGGCACTGGACTAAGCGCTGGGGTAGATACAAGTTGGACACAGTCCATGTCCCACATGGGGCTTGCAGTCTTGATCCTCAAAGAAGCAGCGTGGCTCAGTGGAAAGAGCCCGGCCTTTGGAGTCAGAGGTCATGAGTTCAAATCCCGGCTCCACCACTTGTCAGCTGGGTGACTTTGGGCAAGTCACTTCACTTCTCTGTGCCTCAGTTACCTCATCTGTAAAATGGGAATTAAGACTGTGAGCCCCATGAGGGACAACCTGATCACCTTGTAACCTCCCCAGTGCTTAGAACAGTGCTTTGCACATAGTAAGTGCTTAATAAATGCTATTATTATTATTATTATTTTACAGATATGGAAATTAAAGCACAGAGAAGTTAAGTGACTTGCCCAGGGTCACACAGCAGACAAGTGGCAGAATCGGAATTAGAATCTAGGTCCTTCCAACTCCCAGGCCCGTGCTCTATCCAATAGGCCACACTGCTTCTCTATCAACTATCTATTTGTTAAGTCTTGATCAAATATAGTACTTATCAAATGCTTCCTGTGTGCAGAGAAAGTAAAACTTAATAGAGTTGGTAATAGTAATGATAATAATGGTATTTGTTAAGCGCTTACTATGTGCCAAGTACTGTTCTAAGCCCTGGGGTAGATACAGAGTAATCAGGTTGTCCCACATGGGGCTCACAGCCTTAATCCCCATTTTACTGATGAGGTAACTGAGTCACAGAGAAGCTAAGTGGCGTGCCCAAAGTCACACAGCAGACAAGTGGCAGAGCCGGGATTAGAACCCACGTCCTCTGACTCCCAAGCCCGGGCTCTTTCCACTAAGCCATGGTGGTAGATATGATCCCTGCCCACAGGGAGCTTACAGTCTACAGGGAGAGACAGCCATTAAAATAAATTACAGGTAGGAGAAACGGTAGAGTATAAGAATAGTTCCATAAGTGTTGTAGGGCTGGGCTAGGTATCAAAGTGTCCCCCCTCCCCGTCAATCAATCAATCATATTTATTGAGCACTTACTGTGTGCAGAGCACTGTACTAAGTGCTTGGGAAGTACAAGTTGGCAACATATAGAGACAGTCCCTACCCAACAGTGGGCTCACCCATCCCTTCCTCTACACCAGTGGCCCAGCATGGACCACCCATTCATTTCATTCAATCATATTTATCAAGCACCTACTGTGTGCAGAACACTGTACTAAGCGCTTAACACACCCATCCCTCTCTCCTCTCCATCCCTAACTGTCCCTCCAGCAGCCCAGCATAGACCATCCAACATCCTTAACTCTCCCGACTGCATCCCAAACTTTCCTTCTCATTATGGTTCACTTCCCTGTAGACTGTCCACTCGTGGGTGGGAAACAGGTCTGCCAACTCTATTATAGCGTACTTTCCCAAAACTCAGTACAGTGTTCTGCACACAGTAATCGCTCAATAAATACCCTTGATTGATCTATCTTCCATAAATTTAATCAGTCCCCCCCCCCTTCCTCATTGTTGTTTTCCACTGTCCAACTTCCTGTGGGAAGAAACTCTATTGACTTAGAGCCAGGTGGGAGCATCACTTCATGTGAAGGTGTGGGATTTTCCAGTCAGTGGGATGGGGAGGGGAAGCAGGGGAAAGTGACAAAGATGATAAGAGAGAAAAGGACCTTCTTGAAGAACACATCAGGGCTCAGAATAGTATCAGCGGGAACCAGACTGTCCGCACGGAGAAGGAGTAAGGAAAGCGATGAGAAAATCCTCTGTTATTCTCAGCCGGCAGGGTCCGTGGCATTCAGCCAGAACTGGGGCGTCTTCAGCGAAACCTGCTGCCTCAAAGTTTAGGAAAAGAGATTCTGGTGCAGGTTGGTGTCTATGGCAACCACCCCGAGGCCTGACTTCCCGGGGCAAACCGAGTAGAAAATTAGAGCAATTATCCACATAACCCAGGCCCCACTGCGGCCCTGCCCAGATGGAGCTGGGAAGGACTCCAGTGCCTCCTTATCCGCAGGAGAAGAGGTGTTAACCTCACTGCATCTGTGGAGAATGAGAAATCTCTCTACCTGGTATTGTCATTGTCCAGGAATCCGTGCCCTGTACCATGAAGGCTTCTGGGAGGGCTGGGTGGCTTCTCTCCAGCAGAAAGTAACCACTTCAAAGGGGAGAGGGAGAGAGTGATAAAAGGAGAAAGGAGGGGGGAAGAGAGAGAGAAGGGAAGAAGAAAGAGAGGAGAGGGAGAGAAAGAAAGAGAGAGGGAAAGAGAGGAGAGAGAGAAGAAGGGAGGGAGAAAAGGAGAGACAGAAGGAGAGGAAGAGAAAGGGAAAGAGAGGAGAGAGGGAGGGAGAGAAGGTGAGGAAGGAGCAGAAAGAGCCCTCATCTGTAAAATGGGGATTAAGACTGTGAGCCCCACGTGGGACAACCTGATCATCTTGTATCCTCCCCAGTGCTTAGAAAAGTGCTTTGCACATAGTAAGCGCTTAACAAATACCATCATCATTATTATTATTATTAAAGAGGGAGGAAGGGAGAGAAAGAGAGAGGAAGGGAGAGAGAGAGAGGTAAGGACGGAGAGAAAGAGGAAGGAATGGAGAGAAAGAGGGAGGGAAAGAGAAGAGAGAGAGGGGGGAAAGAGTGGAGAGAGAGATGGGAGGGAGAAAAGGAGAGAGGGAGGGAGAGAAAGAGAGGAAGAGAAAGGGAGGGAGAAAGAGAGAGAAGAGAGGGAGGGAGAGAAAGGGAGGGAGAGAAAGGGAGGAAGGAACAGAAAGAGAGAGGGAAGAAGGGAGAGAGAGGGAGGAAGGAACAGAAAGAGAGAGGGAAGAAGGGAGAGAGAGGGAGGAAGGGAGAGAAAGAGAGAGGAAGGGAGAGAAAAAGAGAAGGAAGGATGGAGAGAAAGAGGGAGGGAGAGAAAGAGGGAGGGAAAGAGGGAGAGGAAGAGGGAAGAAGGGGTAGAAAGAAAGAGGGAAGGAGGGAGAGAGAGGGAAGGAGGGAGAGAGAGAGGAAGGGAGAAAAAGGGAGGGAGGCAAGAAGAAGGAAGGGGAAAGTCATCTATGCTCTTGTCGTCTTTCCCAAGAGCTTCATACAGTGCCACATTGCACTCAGAACCATCCTACCACTGTTGGAGACAAAACCCTGGGCTGCACCAGTAGTCCTCATTAATCATAATGATGGGGTATTTGTTTTAACTGCTTACTTTAAGCGCTTACTCTGTTCCAAGCACTGTTCTAAGTGCTGGGGGAGATAGGAGGTAATCGTTAAGCTTCTCATTCCTTCATTAAGAAAACAATAGATCCACTAATAATAATAATAATGACTGTGGTATTTGTTAAGTGCTTACTATGTCCAGGCACTGTACTAAGTGCTGGGTTGGATACAAGCAAATCAGGTTGGACACAGTCCCTGTCCCATGTGGGGCTCACAGTCTAAATCCCCGTTTTATGGATGAGGTAACTGAGGCACAGAGAAGTGAAGTGACTTGCCCAAGGCCACACAGCAAAGTGGTGGAGCCGGGGTCTTCTGACTCTCAGGCCTGTGCTCTGTCTATTAAGCTCCCTGAGGACGGGGATCTTGTCTACATACTCTATTGTACTCTCCCAAGTGCTTAACACAGTGCCTTGTGCTAATAATTACAGTATTCGTTAAGCGCTTACTATGTGCCGGTCACTCAACTAAGCACTGGAATCACTGGACTAAGCGCTGGGCATTGTACTAAGCATCCAGTAAGTGTTCAATAAATACTACTGATTGATCGATTGACAAGAAAAGAACTCCGTAAGAAAGAAGGCTGGTTTTCCCCCTTTTCTTTTTGCTCAATAATGTTCAAGAGTGAAGTTTAAGCACTTGTGATAAATCCTTCATGAAGGTCGCCAGGCAACACAGAAACATGCAACAGACTGAAACATCCAACCAGATGGAGAAGCCGCGTGGCCCAGTGGAAAGAGCACGCACCTGGGACTCAGAGGACCTGGGTTCTAATCCTGCCACTGGGTGACCTTGGACAAGTCACTTAACTTCTCTGTTAAGTTTCATCTGTCTGAAATGAAAACAGAATCCACTCCTGCCCAGGTTGATAATACAGGTGTGTTTGTCGCAATAAGAAGAATTAGAATAATTTAAAGGTGAAATATAATTTTGGAGGGTGCAGAGTCAATTCAATGAATATATATATTACATATTATGATATGTATACTACAACATGTAATATGTATGCGTTAAATTCTTAAACCAATTTCAAAGAATATATATCACATATTATATTTATGTATTACATTACATGTATTCGTTGAATTGTTAAACCAATATGTATTTTTAATGATATTTGTTAAGCTCTTGCTATGACAGGCACTTTACTAAGTTCATTCATTCAATCATATTTATTGAGCGCTTACTGCGTGCAGAGCACTGTACTAAGCGCTTGGGAAGTACAAGTTGGCAACATATAGAGATGGTCCCTACCCAACAGCGGGCTCACAGTCTAGCCTCAGTTACCTCATCTGGAAAATGGGGGTTAAGACTGTGAGCCCCATGTGGGACATGGACTATGTCCAACCTGATTATCTTGTATCTACCCCAGAACTTGGGGTAGGGACCGTCTCTATATGTTGCTGACTTGTACTTCCCAAGCGCTTAGTACAGTGCTCTGCACATAGTAAGTGCTCAATAAATACAATTGAATGAATGAATGAATGAACTTAGTAAAGTGCCTGTCACATAGCAAGAGCTTAACAAATATCATTAAAAATACATATTGGTTTAACAATTCTACGAATATATATGATGTAATACATAAATATAATATAATATGTGATATATATTCGTTGAAATTGGTTTAACAATTCAACGCATATATATATTACATATTATGATATATATATGCGTTGAATTGTTAAACCAATTTCAGCGAATATATATGCGTTGAATTGACTCTGCACCCTCCAAAATAATACTTCACCTTTAAATTATTCTAATTCTTCTTATTGCGACAAGCACATCTGTATTATCAACTTGGGCAGGAGTGGATTTTGTTTTCATTTCAGAGAGAGATTTACACAGAATAAATCACATTAAGGAACTCTTTACTGCAAATGGGGATTCCAAGAAGAGGCATTATAATTCATATTAATGCTTGGGCATTAATAAACACAGCAAAATACCTAGACAATTCGCTGATGGTTCTGGAATAATTAGCTGGTTTGGGGAGCCTATTTATAAACAATAGGTCGGAACAGAGATCTGATGGAGAAACAGCGAAAACTACTTATTTCTATAAACCGTGAGACGAGGGTGAGTGTTAATAGTAACCGAAGCATTGAAGCAGCATGGTTGAGTGGCTAGAGCCCGGCTGGGAGTCGAAGGTCATGGGTTCTAATCCCGGGTCTGCCACTTATCTGCTGTGTGACCTTGGGCAAGTCATCCAGTGCTTAGAACAGTGCTTGGCACATTATAAGCACTTAACAAATACCATCATTATTACTTCACTTCTCTGGGCCTCGGTGACCTCATCTGTAAAATGGGGATGAAGACTGTGAGCCCCCCCGTGGGACAACCTGATCACCTTGTAACCTCCCCAGCGCTTAGAACAGTGCTTTGCACATAGTAAGTGCTTAGTAAATGCTATCATTATCATTATTATTATTATTATTATTAAGTGGCGGAGCTGGGATTAGGTCCCACGACCTCTGACTCCCAAGCCCAGCCTCTTTCCACTAAGCCACGCTGCTTCTGAGCGTTTAGCACAGTGCTCTGTGTGCAATAAGTGCTCAATAAATACCATTGATTGATTGAGCGATTCCCAAGCATTTAGTTCAGTGATCTTCACCAGGTGGTCACTCCATAAATTCTATTACTGCTGCTCTTTGGGTGTTTGAGTCATAGTCCTGATCATTAACAATGATTGGAAGTTTATTACTGTGCTGATGTTTGTGAGCACAGAGCACTACACTCTGTGCGTAGCATTGTGCTGAGTGCCTACTATGTGCAGAATCCTCTCCTGGATTTTTTCCTTTAATCTTCTTCATGACCTAGTGGAAAGAGCTTGCGACTGGAAGTCAGAGGTTCTGGGTTCTAATCCCGGCTCTTCCACCTGCATAATAATAATAATGTTGGTATTTGTTAAGCACTTACAATGTGCCAAGCACTGTTCTAAGCGCTGGGGGGGTTAATCAAGGTTGTCCCACGTGGGGCTCACAGTCTTCATCCCCATTTTACAGATGAGGGAACTGAGGCCCAGAGAAGTGAAATGACTTGCCCAAAGTCACACAGCGGAGCCGGGATTAGAACCCATGCCCTCTGACTCCCAAGCCCGGGCTCTTTCCACTGAGCCACTCTGCTTCTCTGCATGCTATCTCGACTCCGCTCTCTTGTTCACCCCTCACATCCAATCCGTCACCAAAACCTGCCGGTCTCACCTCCACAACATCGCCAAGATCCGCCCTTTCCTCTCCATCCAAACCGCTGCCTTGCTGGTTCAGTCTCTCATCCTATCCCGACTGGATTACTGCATCGGCCTCCTCTCTGATCTCCCATCCTCCCGTCTCTCCCCACTTCAGTCTATACTTCACCGTGCTGCCCGGATCATCTTTGTGCAGAAACACTCTGGGCATGTTACTTCCCTCCTCAAAAATCTCCAGTGGCTGCCTGTCATCCTACCCATCAAGCAGAAACTCCTCACCCTGGGCTTCAAGGCTTTCCATCCCCTCGCCCCCTCCTACCTCCCATCCCTTCTCTCCTTCTCCAGCCCAGCCCGCACCCTCCGCTCCTCTGCTGCTGCTCACCTCCTCATTGTACCTCGTTCTCGCCTGTCCCACCGTCGACCCCCAGCCCATGTCCTCCCCCGGGCCTGGAATGGCCTCCCTCTGCCCCTCCGCCAAGGTCGCTCTCTTCCTCCCTTCAAAGCCCTACTGAGAGCTCACCTCCTCCAGGAGGCCTTCCCACACTGAGCCCCCTTTTTCCTCTCCTCCTCCCCATCCCCCCCGCCCTACCTCCTTCCCCTCCCCACAACACCTGTATATATGTTTGTACAGATTTATTACTCTATTGATTTTACTTGTACATATTTACTATTCTATTGATTTGGTTAATGATGTGTATCTAGCTTTATTTGTATTTATTCTGGTGACTTGACACCCGTTCACATGTTTTGTTTTGTCCTCTGTCTCCCCCTTCTAGACTGTGAGCCTGTTGTTGGGCAGGAACCGTCTCTATATGTTGCCAACTTGTACTTCCCAAGTGCTTAGTACAGTGCTCTGCACACAGTACATGCTCAATAAATACGATTGAATGAATGAGTCAATGAATGACTTTGACCTTGGGCAAGTCCCTTAACCTCTCAGTGCCTCAGATGCCCGTTGTTGGGTAGAGACTGTCTCTATATGTTGCTGACTTGTACTTCCCAAGCGCTTAGTACAGTGCTCTGCACACAGTAAGCGCTCAATAAATATGATTGAATGAATGAATCTGTAAAATGGGAGTTCAGTTCTTACGCTCTCTCATGTTCAGACCGTGAGCACTATGAGGGACAGATGAGGGACAGGGATTGTGTCTGACCCTTTTTCTTAAGAGCCCGGGCTTGGGAGTCAGAGGTCATGGGTTTGAATCCCGGCTCTGCCACATGCCTGCTGTGTGATCTTGGGCAAGTCACTTCACTTCTCTGAGCCTCAGTTACCTCATCTGTAAAATGGGGATTAAGATTGTAAGCCCCATCTGGGACAACCTGATCTCCTTGTATTCCCCCCCCCCCCCCCACCCAGCGCTTAGAACAGTGCTTTGCACATAGTAAGTGCTTACCAAATGCCATCATTATTATTATTATTACATGCTTACAGTGCACTGTATTAAGCACTGGGGTAGATACAAGCTAATCGGATTGGACACAGGCCGTGTCCCACATGGGGCTCCCAGTCATCATCCCCGTTTTACAGATGGGGTAACTGAGGCCCAGAACAGTGAAGCGACTAAGCCCGAGGTCACACAGTGGACCAGTGGTGGGGCCAGGATTAGAACCCAGGTCCCCTGACTCCCAGCCCCGTGCTCTTTCCATCAAGCCACGCTGATTTTATTATTAAAATACCTCCCAAACGCCTCAAATCTCAGTCCACATTTTGCCTGTTCCCCAACCCGGGATTTGCTGACTTAGCCGAACCTTCGCAGAGACGCCTTTTCTGGTGTTTTTCCAGTCCAGGGGGGAACAGCGACACAAACAGAAGCTCCAGTGAGCGATTGCGTCCTCACATCGACTATCCCTCCGGTCCCTTTTCAATCCCGAGTTCCCTGGGCTTGAAGCCATTTCATATCCAATCATGGTTTTCACCTTCTCAGAGCCAAAAGCCATCTGCAAGGACACGATCAGGCTATGACAGAGGCTACTGTCCCCTTGTCAAGTGATAATAATAATAATAATAATAATGTTGGTATTTGTTAAGCGCTTACTATGTGCCAAGTACTGTTCCAAGTGCTGGGGGAGATACAAGGTAATCAGTTTGTCCCACGTGGGGCTCGCACTCTTCATCCCCATTTTACAGATGCAGTAATTGAGGCACAGAGAAGTGAAGCGACTTGCCCAAGGTCACACAACAGACAAGCGGCAGAGCCAGGATTAGAACCCGCATCCGCTGGCTCCCAAGCCTGGGCTCTTTCCACTAAGCCACGCTAAGTGATGAAAAACAACATGGCCTAGCGGATAGAGCACGGCCCTGGGAGTCAGAAGGTCATGGGTTCTAATCCCGGCCCCGCCAATTGTCCGCCGTGTGACGTTGGGCAAGTCGCTTCACATCTCTGTGCCTCAGTTCCCTCATCTGTAAAATGGGGATGAAGACTGTGAGCCCCACGTGGGACAACCTGATCACCTTGTATCCCCCCAGCGCTTAGAACAGTGCTTTGCACGTAGTAAGCGCTTAACAAATGCAGTGTGGCTCAGTGGAAAGAGCCTGGGCTTGGGAGTCAGAGGTCATGGGTTCAAATCCCCGCCCCGCCACTTGTCAGCTGTGTGACTTTGGGCAAGTCACTTCACTTCTCTGTGCCTCAGTTACCTCCTCTGTAAAATGGGGATTAAGACTGTGAGCCCCACGTGGGGCAACCTGATCACCTTGTATCCCCCCAGTGCTTAGAACAGTGCTTTGCACATAGTAAGCGCTTTATAAATGCCATCATTATTATTATTATCATCATTATTATTATTATACTGGGCAAGTCGCTTCACATCTCTGTGCCTCAGTTACCTCATCTGTAAAATAAGGATTAAGACCATAAGTCCCACGTGGGACAGGGACCGTGTCCAACCTGATTTGCTTGGATTCCCCCCCAGCGCTTAGCACAGTGCCTGCCACATAGTAAGCGCTTAACAAATACGACGATTACTATTATTGATGAAATGTGCTTGGTTTCAGGTTCCCTCAAGAGCTGAACATGGGGAAAGTGAGTGCCGAGATTATGTGGACCCTCTTTGCCCAGGATATGAAGTACGCGCTTGAAGGTAACAAGACCTGACCCCAGGCTGGTCATCGGGACCCAGAAACTCCCCAATCGGGTGCTTTTTGTGTGTCCTTGCTTGGGGGGTGTGAGGAGGAGAGGCAGTCCCCAACATGGATTTGGGAATGGGGCACCTAGGAAGCCTAAAAGATAACCACCCTAAAGATTTCGGGCCAGCCAAAAGAGTTTGGGGGCCTGTTGGGTCCTAGAAAAAGAATCAAGTCACAGCAACACAGCAGGAGTAGTTATTATCAATCGTAAGTGCTGGGGGGGATACAAGGTGATCAGGTTGTCCCACGTGGGGCTCTGGGTTCTAATTAGTACCTGTAGCGATCGCTTAATGGACATCACAATTATTAGTAGTAACTTCGAGGGGCAGCTCTACATATTGTCTTTTAAGGGCGAGTGAACAGAAATCAATAAAATGGGGTTAAATCTCAGAATTCATACCTGATAAGCAGCATGGCTTAGCGGAAAGAGCAAGGGCTTGGGAGTCAGAGGTCGTGGGTTCTAATCCTGCTCTGCCTCAGTTACCTCATCTGTAACTGTGAGCCCCATGTGGGACAGGGACTGTGTCCAACCCCATTTGCTTGTATCCACCCCAGCGCTTAGTACAGTGCCCGGCACATAGCAAGCGCTTAAAAAATACCATAATTACTATTATTATTAAGGGTGAGACGGGGAGAAGGCCCGTCCAACGGCAGCATAACTGACAGAGAGAGGAAAATCACCCCAGAAGCAGATGCCAGGGCTGTGTGAGCCTGTACATATTTACTATTCTATTTATTTTGCTAATGATGTGCCTCTAGCTTTATTTCTATTTATTCTAATGACCTGACATCTCTCCACATGTTTTGTTTTGTTGCCTGTCTCCCCCTTCTAGACTGTGAGCCCGTTGTTGGGCAGGGACCGTCTCTAGATGTTGCCAACTTGTACTTCCCAAGCGCTTAGTGCAGTGCTCCGCACACAGTAAGCGCTCAATAAATACGATTGAATGAATGAACGAATGAATGAATAATTCTGCCTCCATCGCTTGTCTGCTGTGTGACCTTCGGCAAGTCTCTTCGCTCCTCTGTGCCTCAGTTACCTCATCCGTAACTGTGGGCCTCATGTGGGACAGGGACTGTGTCCAACCCCATTTGCTTGTATCCACCCCAGCGCTTAGTACAGTGCCCGACACATAGCAAGCGCTTAAAAAATACCATAATTACTATTATTATTAAGGGTGAGACGGGGAGAAGGCCCGTCCAACGGCAGCATAACTGACAGAGAGAGGAAAATCAACCCAGAAGCAGATGCCAGGGCTGTGTGAACCTGTACATATTTACTATTCTATTTATTTTGTTAATGATGTGCATCTAGCTTTATTTCTATTTATTCTGATGACCTGACCTCTGTCCACATGTTCTGTTTTGTTGTCTGTCTCCCCCTTCTAGACTGTGAGCCCGTTGTTGGGCAGGGACCGTCTCTATATGTTGCCAACTTGTACTTCCCAAGCGCTTAGTGCAGTGCTCCGCACACAGTAAGCGCTCAATAAATACGATTGAATGAATGAACGAATGAATGAATAATTCTGCCTCCATCGCTTGTCTGCTGTGTGACCTTCGGCAAGTCTCTTCGCTCCTCTGTGCCTCAGTTACCTCATCCGTAACTGTGGGCCTCATGTGGGACAGGGACTGTGTCCAACCCCATTTGCTTGTATCCACCCCAGCGCTTAGTACAGTGCCCGACACATAGCAAGCGCTTAAAAAATACCATAATTACTATTATTATTAAGGGTGAGACGGGGAGAAGGCCCGTCCAACGGCAGCATAACTGACAGAGAGAGGAAAATCAACCCAGAAGCAGATGCCAGGGCTGTGTGAACCTGTACATATTTACTATTCTATTTATTTTGTTAATGATGTGCATCTAGCTTTATTTCTATTTATTCTGATGACCTGACCTCTCTCCACATGTTCTGTTTTGTTGTCTGTCTCCCCCTTCTAGACTGTGAGCCCGTTGTTGGGCAGGGACCATCTCTATATGTTGCCAACTTGTACTTCCCAAGCGCTTAGTGCAGTGCTCCGCACACAGTAAGCTCTCAATAAATACGGTTGAATGAATGAATGAATGAATGAATAATTCTGCCTCCACCACTTGTCTGCTGTGTGAACGTCGGCAAGTCCCTTCACTCCTCCGTGCCTCAGTTACCTCATACATAACTGTGGGCCCCATGTGGGACAGGGACTGTGTCCAACCCCATTTGCTTGTATCCACCCCAGCGCTTAGTACAGTGCCTGACACATAGCAAGCGCTTAAAAAATACCATAATTACTATTATTATTAAGGGTGAGACGGGGAGAAGGCCCGTCCAACGGCGGCATAACTGACAGAGAGAGGAAAATCAGCCCAGAAGCAGGTGCCAGGAAGCCAGAACCCCGAGCGCTCCAGGGAAGAGACCTCACGGCACGAGAGAGCAAAATTTATTCCGAGTGGCATATGGACTCCGGGATGTCATTTCTGATCTCAGAAGAGTCCTGGGGGCTGTTTTGCTGATGCTGTAGTTATTCATGTCAGAAGGGAGGAAAATAATCCCTTAGATCGATGCTTTCCTTTACAGCCGTGAGTCTCGAATTCACAATTCTATATTTCAAAATGAGAGCGTGGTTTCTTCATCATCCCAAAGTAATGATGGCATTTGTTAAGCGCTTACTGTGTGCAAAGCACTGTTCTAAGTGCTGGGGGGGATACAAGGTGATCAGGTTGTCCCACGTGGGGCTCACAGGCTTAATCTCCATTTTACAGATGAGGGAACTGAGGCTCAGAGACGCTAAGTGACTTGCCCAAGGTCACACAGCAGACGTGGCGGATCCGGGGTTCGAACCCATGACCTCTGACTCCAAAGGCCGGGCTCTTTCCACTGAGCCACGCTGCTTCTCAAAGGACTAACCCGGCCTTCACCGTGAGGTTCAGATTTTAGGTTCCGCTCTGAAAAGGGCCCAGGGAAGGGAAATAAAGGGGATGGATTAATTCTATCTGCGTCCGGATATGCATCCGAAAATTGACAGTCAATTAATCAATCAATCAGTGGAATTTATTGAATGCTGAGCATTGAACTAAGTGCTTGGGAGAGCATACGATAACGATATAACAGAGTTGGAAGGCACATTCTCTGCCCCCAACGAGCTTACCATCTAGAGGGGGAGACAGACATTAATATAAATAAATAAATTACGCATAGAATAAATTACAGACAGGAGCTCATCAGGACATGGTAACCTTTAGCGTAGGGATGAAATCATTCTCGTTCCCGTCTGAGGTCTCGTAGCATCGAGTAACAGTTAATCGACCCATGAGACGGCCGCATAGGAAAGGTTGGGCCCCATCGTTAATTATAGTGGTATTCATTGAGCGCTTACTACGTGCCGGGCACTGTATTAAGCGTTGGGTGAATCCAGCCAAATCGGGTTGGACACATTATTGCATCATTTGCACCCTATCACCAAGCTGGGAATTAAAGCGTGGATGTCAAGGCCGGGGTTGTATTCTGCAATTGACATTGCCGCCTCCTCGGGGCTATAAACTGTGATGATAATAATAATTATAATACTTGTTAAGCTCTTACTATGTGCCAAACACTGTTCTAAGCAACTGGGGAGCACTGGGGGCTCCCAGACTGAGCCCCCTCCTTCCTCTCCTCCTCCTCCCCCTCCCCATCCCCCCCCGCCTTACCTCCTTCCCCTCCCCACAGCACCTGTATATATGTATATATGTTTGTACGGATTTATTACTCTATTTATTTATTTATTTATTTTATGTGTACTTATTTATTCTATTTATTTTATTTTGTTACTATGTTTTGTTTTGTTGTCTGTGTCCCCCTTCTAGACTGTGAGCCCGCTGTTGGGTAGGAACCATCTCTATATGTTGCCAACTTGGACTTCCCAAGCGCTTAGTACAGTGCTCTGCACACAGTAAGCGCTCAATAAATGCGATTGAATGAATGAATGAAAAGGTAGCCAGGTTGGACACTGTCCCATATAGGGCTCACGGCTTAATCCCCATTTTACACATGAGGTCACTGAGGCCCAGAGGAGTGAAGTGACTTGCCCAAGGTCACACAGCAGACACGTGGCAGAGCCGGGATTAGAACCCAGGACCTTCGGATTTCTAGGCCCGCGTTCTATCCACTAAGCCGCGCCTCATCGCCTTCTTTAATAATGCTGCTAATAATGGTGGCATCTGTTAAGCGCTGTGCTAAGCACTGGGGCAGATACAAGATAGCCAGATCAGACAGTCCCACAAATAGCTAGTTGGCTAATTAGCCAACTGGTTTGGAAAGGGGGAATTAGCCTAAGGACCAGATATGAGTAGAGGCCTCAATGGTTTAATAATAACAATAATAATAATAATAATGACTATAGTCATCCAAGTGGTTAGTACAGTGCTCTGCACATAGTAAGCGCTCAATAAATAGAGAAGCAGCATGGCCTAGTATATAGAACAGTGCTTTGCACATAGTAAGCGCTTAATAAATGCCATTATTATTGTTATTAGATCACAGACCTGAGAGTCAGAGGGATATGGTTTCTAATCCCGGCTCCGCCACTTATCTGCTGTGTGACCTCGGGCAAATCGCTTCACTTCTCTGGGCCTCAGTGACCTCATCTGGAAAATGGGGATGAAGACTGTGAGCCCCATGTGGGACGGGGACTGTGTCCAACCTAATTAGCTTGTCTCTAATCTAGGGCTTAGTACAGGGTCTGGCACATAGTAAGTGCCTAACAAATAGCACTTAGTACAGTGCTCTGCACACAGTAAGCGCTCAATAAATACGATTGAATGAATGAATGAATGAAATACCATATTTTAAAAAAGCACCTTTTTTCCAGCACTGAGTGCTGGAATAGTTAGAAAATCATCAGGTTGATACAGCCCTTGTCCGACCTGAGTTTCCCAGTCTGAGAAGGGAGGAGGAGTGGGTATTTAGTCTTCATTCTATAATTAATCAGTCAATTGTATTTATTAAGCACTTACTATGTGCTGATCTCTGTACTAGGTGTTTGGGAGAGCACAGTACAGCAAAATTAGCAGACACATTCCCTGCTGCCCGCAGCAGGAATGGAAACAGAGGCTCAGAGTGGTTAAATAAATGGCTTTCGCACTATTCATTCATTCATTCAATCATATTTATTGAGCGCTTACTGCGTGCAGAGCACTGTACTAAGCGCTTGGGAAGTACAAGTTGGCAACATATAGAGCAAGTCTCTACCCAACAATGGGCTCACAGTCTAGAAGGGGGAGACAGACAACAAAACAAAACATGTGGACGGGTGTCAAGTCGTCAGAATAAATAGAAGTAAAGCTAGATGCACATCATTAACCAAATAAATAGAATAGTAAATATGTACAAGTCAAATCAATAGAGTAATCAATCTGTACAAACGTATAGACAGGTGCTGTGGGGAGGGGAAGGAGGTAGGGTGGGGGGGATGGAGAGGGGGAGAGGAAAGAGGGGGCTCAGTGTGGGAAGGCTTCCTGGAGGAGGGGAGCTCTCAGTAGGGCTTTGAAGGGAGGAAGAGAGCCAGTTTGGCGGATGGGCAGAGGGAGGCCATTCTGGGCCAGGAGGAGGACGTGGGCCGGGGGTCGATGGTGGGATGGGCGAGAACGAGGCCCAATGAGGAGGTGAGCGGCAGCAGAGGAGCGGAGGGTGCGGGCTGGGATGGAGAAGGACAGAAGGGACGGGAGGTAGGAGGGGGCGAGGGGATGGATGGACAGCCTTGAAGCCCAGGGTGAGGAGTTTCTGCCTGATGCGTAGGTTGACTGGTAGCCACTGGAGATTTTTGAGGAGGGGAGTAACATGCTCAATAAATACGATTGAACGAATGAATGAATGAATCGTATTTATTGAGCGCTTACTGTGTGCAGAGCACTGGACTAAGCGCTTGGGAAGTACAAGTTGGCAACATGTAGAGACGGTCCCTACCCAACAGCAGGCTCACGGGCTAGAAGGGGGAGACAGACAACAAAACAAAACACATTAACAAAATCAAATAAATAGAATAAATATGTACAAGTAAAATACATACAATAATAAATATGTACAAACATATATACATTCATTCATTCAATCGTATTTATTGAGTGCTTACTGTGTGGCAGAGCACTGTACTAAGCGCTTGGGAAGTACATTTTGGCAACATATAGAGATGGTCCCTACCCAACAGCGGGCTCGCAGGCTAGAAGGGGGAGACAGACAACAAGACAAAACATATTAACAAAATAAAACAAATAGAATAAATATATACGTCAAATAAATAGAGTAATAAGTATGTACAAACATATATACATTCATTCATTCAATCGTATTAATTGAGCGCTTACTGTGTGCAGAGCACTGGACTAAGCGCTTGGGAAGTACAAGTTGGCAACAGATAGAGACAGTCCCTACTCAACAGCAGGCTCACGGGCTAGAAGGGGGAGACAGACAACAAAACAAAACATATTGACAAAATAAAACAAATAGAATAAATATGTACAAGTCAAATAAATAGAGTAATAAATATGTACAAACATATATACATTCATTCATTCAATCGTATTAATTGAGCGCTTACTGTGTGCAGAGCACTGGATTAAGCGCTTGGGAAGTACAAGTTGGCAACAGATAGAGACGGTCCCTACCCAACAGCGGGCGGCGGTTGACTTTAATATTTTATCTGCCGGAGGCCCCGTCCTCCTGTCAAGGAACACGGCCAACTGACACAACCATAAGGACAATATGAATTAAAGAACATGGTTATATAAGACGCCGGGCCCAGGGGGGCTGCCTATGCTTGTAAATTAGTAAACCTCGTCCTCGGCTTCCGGAGGGCTGAGCTCACTGGCTGACGGCGAAAGGGTGAAGAGAGGTTCCCTGGCTCCGCCACTTGTCTGCTGTGTGACCTTGGGCAAGTCGCTTCACTTCTCTGGGCCTCAGTTGCCTCTTCTGTAAAAGGGGGATTGAGACCGTGAGCCCCACGTGGGATCGGGACTGTGTCCAATCTGATTAATTTGTATCTACCCCAGTGCTTAGAACAGTTCTTGGTACATCAATCAATCAATCAATCAATCAATCGTATTTATTGAGCGCTTACTGTGTGCAGAGCACTGGACTAAGCGCTTGGGAAGCCATATAGAGACAGTCCCTACCCAACAGTGCAGTGACTGACACCTAAACTCTTAACAAATACTATAAAAAAAATAGCATGGAAAATTTAGAGTATAAAAGTGGAAAGAATCAATCCATCAGTGGCATTTACTGAGCGCTTACTAAGCGCAGAGCACTGTTCCAAGAGCTTGGGTGAGTATAGGACAGAGGACACAGTCTTAATCCCCATTTGGCATACGAGGAAACCGAGGCACAGAGCAGTGATGTGACTTGCGAATACCAGTGGTCCACTGCCTTTGGATTTCACGGATGATATTTCCGTCACGCCTCCGGCTCCAGCTGGCAAGCCTGGCATAAATATTCAGCAGTGTCGAAATGTTGTTGTTGCATCTATTACATAAGTGGCAAGGAAACACGCCGAACAGATGCCGCAGAATGTTTTAAACTTGTTATTTTCCAAACATTTGGCATTTCCTGATAAAATCCAGGCTTGGCTTTTGCTGTCCGCACGTTGTTATTGTTCATTTTGCGGTCCAAACTGTCATCGGGGCTCCGTTCGGCTGCTCCTCAGTTCTCCAGGGCTGGGTTTCCCGTCTAGATTTTCCAGACCTCTTCCATCTCCTCCCGGTCCATCCCACCCTTTGAAATTCCCCACTCCCCCAGCTCCAGAGCACTTATGGACAGGAGAGGCAGTGTGGCCTAGTGGAAAGAGCACGGACTTGGGGGTTACAGGACCTGGGTTCTAATTCTGACTCCACCATTTACCTGCTGGGTGACCTTAGGCAAGTCACTTCACTTCTCTGGGCCTCATTCCCTCACCTGCAAAATGGGGTTCGTTACCTGTTCTCCTTAGACTGTGAGCCCCATGTGGGACCTGATTATTTTGTAACTACCCTAGCGCTCAGTGCAGTGCTTAGCACATAGTAAGCGCTTAACAAATGCTGCAATTATTGTTATTATTATTATTACTATTATTCATTCAATTGTATTTATTGAGCACTTACTGTGTGCAGAGCACTGTACTAAGCATTTATTATTGCCTTACACTCCACCATTTCCCTATCTATAATTTATTAATAATAATAATAGCATTTATTAAGCGCTTCCTATGTGCAAAGCACTGTTCTAAGCACTGTGGAGGTTACAAGGTCATCAGGTTGTCCCACGTGGGGCTCACAGTCTTAATCCCCATTTTGCAGATGAGGTAACTGAGGCACAGAGAAGTGAAGTGACTTGCCCAAAGTCACACAGCTGACAAGTGGTGGAGCTGGAATTTGAACCCATGACCTCTGACTCCAAAGCCCGAGCTCTTTCCACTGAGCCACACCCTTCTTTTAATGTCCATCTCCCCATCTGGTCTGAAAGCTATTTGAGGGGCCGCGATTGTCATTCATTCGATCGTATTTATCAAGTGCTTGCTGTGTGCAGAGCTCTGTACTAAGCGCTTGGAAAGTACAATTCAGCAGTAAAGAGAGACAATCCCTGCCCGCACTGGGCTTTCTCCCAAACACTTAGTACAGTGCTCTCTGCACACAAGAAGCAGTGTGGCTTGTGAGTCAGAGGACCTGAGTTCTAATTCCAGCTCTACCACTTTGCTTGCCATGTGACCTTGGACAAGTCACTTAACTTCTCCATGCCTCAGTTTCCTCAACTATATATATGTATATATATATATCTATATATATATATATATAGATATATATACACACATTCAACTATATATATAGTTGAATATGTATGTATATGTATATATATATGTATATATATGTGTGTGCATATATGTATATATGTGTGTATATGTATATATGTATATGCATATATATGTATATATCTATATGTATGTATATGTGTATGTATATATACATATGTCCTTATATGTGTGTGTGTATATATACATTCAACTATATATGTATATATATATACATATATCCTTATATATGTATATATGTTTGTACATATTTATTACTCTATTTATTTTACTTGTACATATTTATTCTATTTATTTTATTTGGTTTATATGTCTTGTTTTGTTGTCTGTCTCCCCCTTCTAGACTGTGAGCCCGCTGTTGGGTAGGGACCGTCTCTACATGTTGCCAACTTGTACTTCCCAAGCACTTAGTCCAGTGCTCTGCACACAGTAAGCGCTCAATAAATATGATTGAATGAATATAATGGGGATTAAATACCTGCTTTCCCTCCTACTTAGACTGCAAGCCTCCTGCTAAAAGCTAAATTAATATTTGACTCTTAAGCACTTAACTAGCACTATAAAAAGTACAATAAATCCTCAATAAATCCAACTGACTGAGTGAAGAATTAAGAGTGATGGTTTGCTCTTGCCTCCTTCCCCCAACGCCTGAGAAGCAACATGGCCTAGGGGATAGAGCACGGACCTTGGAGATGGAAAGTCCTGGGTTCTAATCCCGGCTCCGTTGCTTGTCCACTGTATGGCCTTGGGCAAGTCCCTTAACTTCCATGGGCCTCAGTTACCTCATCTGTAAAATGGGGATTAAGTTTTGAACCCCATTCACTCAATCACTCAGTCTTCTAGACTGTGAGCTCACTGTTGGGTAGGGACCGTCTCTATATGTTGCCAACTTGTACTTCCCAAGCGCTTAGTACAGTGCTCTGCACACAGTAAGCGCTCAATAAATATGATTGATTGATTGATTGATTGAATCATATTTATTGAGTGCTTACTGTGTGCAAAGTACTGTACTAAGCACTTGGGAGAGCACAATATAACAATAATGTGGGACAAGAACTGTGTTCAACCTGACTAGTTTGTATCTATCCCAGCACTTAGTACAGTGCCTGGCACATAGTAAGTGATTTACGGTCAGGGAACGTGTCTGTTCGTTGTTGTATTCATTCATTCATTCAATTGTATTTATTGAGTGCTTACCGTGTGCAGAGCACTGTACTAAGAGCTTGGGAAGTACAAGTTGGCAACATCTAGAGACGGTCCCTACCCAACAACAGGCTCACGATCTAGAAGGGGGAGACAGACAACAAAACAAAACATGTAGACAGGTGTCAAAATCGTCAGAACGAATAGAATTATAGCTATATGCACATCATTGACAGATGTACATTGACACTGTAATAATAATAATAGTGATGGCATTTATTAAGCGCTTACTATGTGCAAAGCACTGTTCTAAGTGCTGGGGAGGTTACAAGGTGATCAGGTTGTCCCAAAGGAGGCTCACAGTCTTCATCCTCTTTCACAGATGAGGTAACTGAGGCCCAGAGAAATGAAGTGACTTGCCCAAAGTCACCCAGCTGACAATTGGCAGAGCCGGGATTTGAATCCGTGACTTCTGATTCCAAAGCCCGGGCTCTTTCCACTGAGCCACGCTGCTTCTCTTACTCTCCCAAGCGCTTAGCACGGTGCTCTGCACACAGTAAGCACTCAGTAAACACGATAGGATTAATGAAATGGCTTTAAAAAGGTGATTAGACTGGTTTCCGAGAAGGTTCTGGGTAATTGTTATGTTGGACACACGGTGTAACATACCATGTCGACATACGCCATCCTAGTCCCCTCCAGACCCAAAGTGGATTTCCTCTTTCATTTCATTCATTCATTCAATCATATTTATTGAGCACTGACTGTGTGCAGAGCTCTGTACTAAGCGCTTGGGAAGTCCAAGTAGGCAACATATAGAGACGGTCCCTCCCCAACAGTGAGCTCACAGTCTAGAAGGGGGAGACAGAGAACAAAACAAAACATATTAACAAAATAAAATAAATAGAATAAAGATGTACAAATAAATAGAGCAATAAATATGTACAAACATATATACATATATACAGGTGCTGTGGGGAGGGGAATATACTTATCTCCTGCGTCACCGTTCTACCTCCGTAGTCATTCCCTTCCCCTTCCCAAGTGGATGGATTTTTAAAGCCACTCAGCCTGATGGCAGGAGCTGAAGGAAAAGGAGCCATGTGCTAGAAATCAAAATAAACACGAGACAGAAAAAAGCTTCAGGTCGCATCACCCGTACTGGACACAGGACAGGCAGTCTAGCGGGAAACCAGACTGCCCAGTTTCCAATCAATCAATCAATCAATCAATCGTATTTGATTGCCCTGTTTCCAGTCACACAAATGGCCACTCTACTCACCCCCATTGTTGACCAGTGATCACCTGGAGGGAATAATAATAATAATAACAATAATAATAATAATAATAATGGCATTTATGCTGACTGGCAGCGTGCCTGACCAGTGGTCACCTGGAGGGAATAATAATAATAATAACAATAATAATAATAATAATAATAATGGCATTTATGCAGACTGGCAGCGTGGCTCTGTGGAAAGAGCCCGGGCTTGGGAGTCAGAGGTCACGGGTTCTAATCCCGGCTCCGCCACTAGTCAGCTGGATGACTTTGGGCAAGTCACTTCACTTACAGAACAGTGCCTTGCACATAGTAAGCGCTTAATAAATGCCATCATTTTTATTATTGTTCTCTGGGCCTCAGTTACCTCATCTGGAAAATGGGGATTAAGACTGTGAGGTCCACGTGGGACAACCTGATCACCTTGTATCCGCCCCCCCCCCAGCTCTTAGAACAGTGCTTTGCACATAGTAAGCGCTTAACAAATACCATCATAAGAGCCGGGCGATCTGCAGGAAGCCACAAAGTAAGGACAATCTCATACTAATAATAATAATAATGGTATTTATTAAGCGCTTTATTAAGAGATTTATTAATCTCATGAGGCCCTCTAGCCTGGAGAAGCGCTTGGGAGAGTACAATATAACAAGTTTGCCAACTTGTACTTCCCAAGCGCTTAGTACAGTGCTCTGCACACGAAAGTGCTCAATAAATACGATTGAATGAATAACAGACCCATACCCTCCCCAGCGCTTAGAACAGTGCCTGGCACATAGTAAGCACTTAATAAATGCCATCATTATTATTATTATTATTATACCCTGCTCACAATGAGCTCTAGAGGGGGAGGCCGTTGTTAATAGAAATAAATAAAATTACAGCTCTGTATTGTACCCTCCCAAGCGCTTAATACAGTGCTCTGCATGCAACAATCGTACGATAAATGCAATTGAATGAATGAACGACTAAGCGCTGTGAGGCTGGGAAAGGCGATGAATAAAGGGAGTAAGTCAAGGCGACGCAGAAGGGAGTGGGAGAAGAGGAAAGGAGGGCATAGTCAGGGAAGGCCTCTTGGAGGAGATGGGCCTTCAACCAGGCTTTGAGTAATAATAATAATAATTAGTAATAATTACCAATATTAATGACTCAACTGACTCTACGTCCTTTCCCGTGGGGAGCTTAAAGAGTAGTCCATGAAAAACTTGTTTTGGTAGAAAAATCTACTGTTGATCAGCGCGCGTAGCAACGGAAAGAGAAATTCTATTTTTAAAATGGTTTTTGACCAACTTCATTTCGGAAACTGTGTGTGTGTGTTTGTGTGAACGCGTGCGTGCATGTGTGGGTGTTGTGTGTAAGCACACTCTCTGCTTGTGCTTCCGTCTGAGACTCACTCTTTGTCTCAACGAAAGTCCATAAGTGATAGGGTCACTCCAGAGAAATTTTGCTGGCTAGTCAAGTGGACCGTGGGCGTGCGCTAATATAATAACGAAGTAAAAGTGGGCTCCGCCGGGGCATTTTGGCGACAATGATGAAAAGGTTCAAAGGTTCTAATTTAAAGTTTAAAGGGACGAATGCTCACAGAGCGACTTCGCAAATTGATTTTTGCTGAGGGCGGGTCACTTTCATAATAATAGGCTCCTCTGACACTCTTATTCATTGCCTGGGACTCCGGTTAATGGAATGTTGATTTCCTGTAATGACTTAATGTAATTTTGGACCGAGGCCATACGCTGGTACTCATTAGCGTAGAACAGTCACAGAATAGATTTCTCAGACGTGTGGGTGGAACAGAAAACTGCTTTTCAAATGTCAGCCAGTGGTCGCGGCTTCAACGCTCAGTACAGTGCCCCGCGCACAGTAAGCGCTCAATAAATACCATTGATTGATTGGTTTTTCACCGTCTGAATCATCCAAAATACGATTGATGATGATGATGATGATGATCCTGACAGGAAGAAACAGCGTCAGCAGCGTTTATGGAGCACGTATCATGTGTAAAGTCCTATCAATCCTATCCTCCTCCAGGAGGCCTTCCCAGACTGAGCCCCTTCCTTCCTCTCCCCCTCGTCCCCCCTCCATCCCCCCATCTTACCTCCTTCCTTTCCCCACAGCACCTGTATATATGTATATATGTTTGTACATATTTATTACTCTATTTATTTATTTATTTTACTTGTACATATCTATTCTATTTATTTTATTTTGTTAGTATGTTCGGTTTTGTTCTCTGTCTCCCCCTTTTAGACTGTGAGCCCACTGTTGGGTAGGGACTGTCTCTATATGTTGCCAATTTGTACTTCCCAAGCGCTTAGTCCAGTGCTCTGCACATAGTAAGCGCTCAATAAATACGATTGATGATGATGATGATGATCAATCCTTCAATCGGTTGTATTTGGTTTTGTTCTCTGTCTCCGCCTTTTAGACTGTGAGCCCACTGTTGGGTAGGGACTGTCTCTATATGTTGCCAACTTGTACTTCCCAAGTGCTTAGTACAGTGCTCTGCACACAGTAAGCGCTCAATAAATACGATTGATTGATTGATTGTATTTATTGTCTGCTTACATGTGCAGAGCACTGTACTAAGCGCTTGGGAGAGTACAACAGAGTTGGCAGACACGTTCCCTGCCCACAACGAGCTTACAGGCCAGAAGGTGAGAGAGACATTAATATAAAAAGATAATTTATTCTATATCCACTAAATATGATATATATAATTTAAATATAATGTAAAGCCCTGTCCTAAGCACTTGAGGGGTATTAAGAAGTAATAACTGTGGTGTTTGCTAAGCGCTTACTGTGTGCTAAACCCTGTGTAGATAGAGGATAATCTGGTCAGACACAGCCCCTGTCCCGCAATTGATTCACAGTCTAAGGGGGAGGGAGAACAGGTATTTAATTCCCATTTTACAGATGAGGACATCGGATCTCTTTGAGAAACGGAACCTAGTCGAGACTGAGAGAACAGATAGAAAGAAATAGAATCAAGTAGGAGGATACCATCAGCCTGCTCTGAGAGGCAGTATGGGCTACTTCAGAGAGTCTAGCATTGGGAATCAATAAGAATAATAATAATAATGGTATTTATTAAGTGCTTACTATGTGCAAAGCACTGTTCTAAGCACTGATAATAATAATATTGGCATTTGTTAAGCACTTACTATGTGCAAAGCACTGTTCTAAGTGCTGGGGGGGATACAAAGTGATCAGGTTGTCCCACATGGGGCTCACAGTCTTAATCCCCATTTTACAGATGAGGGAACTGAGGCTCAGAGAAGTTAAGTGACTTGCCCAAGGTCACACAGCAGACACGTGGCGGAACCAGGATTCGAACCCATGACCTCTGACTCCAAAGCCCGTGCTCTTTCCACTGAGCCACGCTGCTTCTCCCTAAGTAGTACAGAAGGCCCTAGTGAATCAAGTGACCCAGTCAATCAATGTTATTTATTGAACGCTTACTGGGTGCAGAGCACTGTACTAAGTGCTTGGGAGAGTTCAGTGAGTTGGGCAAGTCATTTAACTTCTCTGTGCCGCAGTTCTCTCATCTGTAAAATGGGGATTAAGACGATGAGCCCCATCCAGGACATGGACTGTGTCCGACCCGTTAGCTTGTGTCTACCCCAGAGCTTAGAATAGTGCCCAGTGCATAGTAAGTGCTTAACAAATAGCAAAAAAACCCCAAAAAACAGCAAGGATGATGCAGAAGGGAAATGAAGTCTTAGCCGGGTAGGGCCTCTTGGAGGAGGTGTGATTTTAGGGGTGCTTTAAAGGTGGGGAGAGTGATGGATTGTTCATAAGCTAGTGCTTAAACGATAGGATGTATCGAACAAATACCACAATTATTATCATCATCACAGGAGATTTGCGGGTGTCCATTCACTCCGGGAGGTGGATAGGCATAAAATCAGGGCTGAAAATATATTTTTGCAAGCATCAGGGCCCATTTGCCTTGGATCCTGAGCCTGAGTGGGTTTCAGCGATCCCAGACTGCGATATCCGATTATTTCTCTGGTTCCTTGCTGTGGTCCAGCTCCATTCATTCATTCATTCAGTCGTATTTATTGAGCGCTTACTGTGTGCAGAGCACTGCACTAAGCGCTTGGGAAGTACAGATTGGCAACATATAGAGACGGTCCCTACCCAACAGTGGGCTCACAGTCTAGAAGGGGGACCACGGACCCCAAGAACCAGTTTTGGTTCAATCTCGACAAAGCCAACTTGTACTTCCCAAGCGCTTAGTACAGTGCTCTGCACACAGTAAGCGCTCAATAAATACGATCAAATGAATGAATGAACCCAGCTTCCTATTTCCCAGTGACTCACTGAAGCAGAAACCGCAGCTTCATGATGCAGCACTTTCCAGAGCATAATTTACTTGTGATGCAGGGCTTTACTACACCACCATTTCTGCACATTTTCCCTTTCAGCTTCTGTTTCTGGAGGCCTTACAAAAATGAAGTCCTTTCTTAATAATAATAATGACATTTATTAAGCACTTACTATGTGCAAAGCACTGTTCTAAGCACTGGGGAGGTTACTAGGTGATCAGGTTGTCCCATGGGGGGCTCACAGTCTTCATCCCCATTTTACAGATGAGGTAACTGAGGCACAGAGAAATGAAGTGACTTGCCCAAAGTCACACAGCTGACAATTGGTGGAGCCGGGATTTGAACCCATGACCTCTGACTCCAAAGCCCGGGCTCTTTCCACTGAGCCACGCTGTTTCTCAATCTTACCGTTTCATTTATTGAATTTTAAATACTCCTGGGATATAGGGGAAAAAAACCCAACCATTTTAATTATAATGAACTAAAATGAACTATATTTAACCATTTTAATGAACTATTTATAGCAAGCCTTTAGAAGCGGGCATCACCATGCCTCGCAATTATTAATTAGCTAATAATCCACCAGGAGACGGAGTCTGTACTTCATTTCCCCCAGTCCTCTCTGTGACTCCTTTACGTCCAAGAGGCCCAAATGACATCATGGGGCTGAGATTCGGGTCTCTTTGTGATTTCTAATTGGTCCCCCTCAAGTTGACATTGGAATAGGACAGGGATTAATCTGAAATCACACTGCTTTAAGACCTGGGGCAAGACAACTCACTTCTCTGTGCCTCAGTTCCCTCATCTGTAAAATAAGGATGAAGGCGGTGAGCCCCACGTGGGCAGGGACTGTGTCCAACCTGATTTGCTTGTATCCACCCCAGTGCTTCATAGGGCTCCGGGCGCATAGTAAGTGCTTAACAAATACCACAATTATTATCATTATTATTATCCAGAGAAAGGGGTCTTCGAAATTCACTTCGAAGTCACTCACAATTTTGCCTCGATTTCCTGGACTTCTCATCTCCAGGCCCAGGTGCTTTGCACTAGGCCACAGTGTCACTCGCATGTAATGTCATTTCACATGCTTCAGAGATTAACGAGGTTACGACGACTGCAACCCGCATTACTTACTTGCTCGGAGGCAAAGTGCGAAGCCGAGGATACGGGCTGGGTTTTAGACGGCACGACGGGGAATTTCAGTAATGACAGAGGAGGTCCACTGAGGCTTACATAAATTCCCGCGCCCAACGGATAATACTTTTCGAATGGCATCGTAAGTGAGCCGTCGACGATAGCTGTTAATAGACTGCCTCGGAGTCTTTAATTTTCTCCCAAGAAATTATATCGGTTGAGGGGCCAGACTGAGCCCCTTCCTTCCTCTCCCCCTCGTCCCCCTCTCCATCCCCCCCCATCTTACCTCCTTCCCTTCCCCACAGCACCTGTATATATGTATATATGGTTGTACATATTTATTACTCTATTTATTTATTTATTTATTTTACTTGTACATTTCTATCCTATTTATTTTATTTTGTTGGTATGTTTGGTTCTGTTCTCTGTCTCCCCCTTTTATACTGTGAGCCCACTGTTGGGTAGGGACTGTCTCTATGTGTTGCCAATTTGTACTTCCCAAGCGCTTAGTACAGTGCTCTGCACATAGTAAGCGCTCAATAAATACGATTGATTGATTGATTGATTGATTGAGTTCAGGCTGGGCCTACACCACGGCAAACGAATGCATTGGAATGGAATTGGTACTGGCTCGTGAATTTGCTTACTTCTCTGAAGCAATTAATTGTTAGAAAGCTGGAAAGAAGAAGGATGGAAATTTCTAGGAAACACCTGTCCGGGCTGGACACCACAATAGTCTCATGTCGGAACATCCCAATAATCAACGGTATTTACTGAGCGCTTTCTGAGTGCAGCACACTGTACTAAGCACATGGGAGAGTACAGTACAGCAGAGATCGTCAACACATTCCCTGCCCACAGTGAGCTTACCGTCTAAAAGGCCAGCTTACATTTTAGATAACACAATCAATCAATCGGCTATATTGACTGAGCACCTAACGTGGGCGGGGCGCTGTACTAAGCGCTACGGAGAATATGGGTCGGAGCTATCGGTCGGAGAAGACTCGACAAAGTAAGACAAGAAGACACAGTCTCTACCTTCCAGTAAGACAGACCCACAATTCTTTGCATTTGAGGGAAAAGAGAATGAATTCGTTCATTCAATCGTATTTATTGAGCGCTTACTGTGTGCAGAGCACTGTACTAAGCGATTGAATTATAAGTGAATGAATAAATGCTTCAGTAATCAATCCATCATATTTATTGAGCACTTACTGCTGAGCACTTTACTAAACGCTTGGGAGAGTACAATAAAACAGAGTTGGTTGACGGGTTCCCTGTTCAAAATGAGCTTACAGTCAAGAGGAATATGCAAATCAATATTGGGCAGTAGTAATAGTATTATTATTGTTATTATTAACAGTAATAGTAATAATAATTTTGGTACCTGTTTAGCAATAACTATGTTCCAGGCACTGTACTAAGCACTGGGGTGGATACAAGCGAATCAGGTTGGATACGGTCCCTGTCCCATTTGGGGCTCACAGTCTCAATCTCCATTTTACAAAGGAAGGAACTGAGGCCCAGAGAAGTGAAGTGACTTGCCCAGGGTCACCCAGCAGACAAGTCGTAGAGCCAGGATTAGAACCCATGATCTTCTAACTCCCAGGCCTGTGTTCTATCCGCTATACTACTGGGAAACAAACGAACAAACAACTAATTAGGGTTAGGGTTTGTGTTAACATTAGCATTAGGGTTAAGACATTGTCTTTCCTCAGTATCCCTCGAGGTATTC
Source organism: Tachyglossus aculeatus (assembly GCF_015852505.1). NCBI lineage: Eukaryota > Metazoa > Chordata > Mammalia > Monotremata > Tachyglossidae > Tachyglossus > Tachyglossus aculeatus. The sequence goes on along the minus strand of NC_052073.1, from coordinate 5,758,837 downwards.
TCTAATGAAACCTTCTTCAGATACAACACCCCTAGTCGGAAGATTATTTTCTGCTAGGCCCTTAGCTCAAGATTCCCGAAGGCGATACCTTGATTTCCAAGTCGAACTTTGGATCGCGGACCAGCCTAGGGTAAAATTTCTAAAAGCCTTAGTTTGTGTTTCTCACCCGCTTTTAATGAGGCATTTTTATCCTGCCGATAAAATATTCATAATGCTTATTGAAATCTTGAGAGGTTGTATTTCGCACAAATTGCGCGGGTGTTCGAAGAGCTAATTAAATGCTTTATTTTGTAAATTTAATGAGCTATCTGAATCTCAGTTGTCCAAGTCAAATCTGTAGGAGGACTACTTGCTAAATAAATCTTCAAAGAGTCATTTCTATTCTAGAAAAGAGTCATGGTTTTCTAATCTTCGGCGATCATTAGCTGCGTTGCCAGGGAGAACAGAAATGAAGACTTTTTGATGGTATTTATTAAGTGCTTACCACGTTAGAGGATCTGAAGTACATGCTAGGGTAGATACAAGCTAGTTGGGCTGGACACAGTCTCTATCCCACTTGGGGCTCACAGTCCTAATCCCCATTTTACAGATGAGGTAACTGAAGCACAGAGAAGTTGAGTGTCTTGCCCAAAGTCACACAGCAGACAAGTGTTTACCTGTTTGCCTTGTATCTACCCCAGTGCTTGGCACATGGTAAGCACTTAACAGATACCACAGTTATTAATTATTAGGAGCTGTGTCCAACCTGATTATCTTATTATCTATCCCAGGGCTTAGTACGGTGCTTGGCACATCGTAGACGTTTAACAAATGACATCTTCTATGGAGGGCTTACTGTGTGCTAAGTACTGTACATGAGTACGTGTACTAACTACATGAGAAACAGTGGAAAGAGCCCGCGCTTTGGAGTCAGAGGTCGTGGGTTCGAAGCAGCATGGCTCAGTGGAAAGAGCCCGGGCTTTGGAGTCAGAGGTCATGGGTTCTAATCCCGGCTCTGCCACTTGTCAGCTGTGTGACTTTGGGTGAGTCCCTTCACTTCTCTGTGCCTCAGTTCCCTCATCTGGAAAATGGGGATGAAGACTGTGAGCCCCCCGGGGGACACCTGATCACCTGGTAACCTCCCCAGCGCTTAGAACAGTGCTTTGCACACAGTAAGCGCTTAACAAATACCAACATTATTATTATTAAGTGGCAGAGGCAGAATTAGAACCCAGGTCCTTCTGACTCCCAGGACCACGCTGTATCCACTAGGCCACAATGTTTCTCATCTAAGAGTTGGTAATTGAGTCTGTTTTTGGGGATTTTAGGTACCTTATATCTAAGTATTCTTCTCTCTACTATTATTTCTTAACCTTTTTTGCCTGTCTCTCTCCTCTGTTCAAGTGTAAGCTTCTTAAGGGCAGGGAATACGAGTCTTGCTTTTGTTGTAAGCACTTACAACAGTTCTGTGAAGCAGAAGCTGCTTCATGAGAAGTTCTGTGAAGCTGCTTCACAAGAAGCATTGTGGCTCAAAGGAAAGAGCCCAGGCTTTGGAGTCAGAGGTCATTCATTCATTTCATTCATTCAATCGTATTTATTGAGCGTTTACTGTGTGCAGAGCACTGTACTAAGCGCTTGGGAAGTACAAGTTGGCAACATATAGAGACGGTCCCTACCCAACAGCGGGCCCACAGTCTAGAAGGTCATGGGTTCAAACCCCGCCTCCACCAATTATCAGCTCTGTGACATTGGGCAAGTCACTTCACTTCTCTGGGCCTCCGTTACCTAATCTGTAAAATGGGGATTGACTGTGAGCCCCACAGCACCTGTATATCTGTATATATGCTGGTACATACTTATTACTCTATTTATTTATTTATTTATTTTGCTTGTACATATCTATTCTATTTATTGTATTTTGTTAGCATGTTTGGTTTTGTTCTCTGTCTCCCCCTTTTAGACTGTGAGCCCACTGTTGGGTAGGGATTGTCTCTAGATGTTGCCAACTTGTACTTCCCAAGCGCTTAGTACAGTGCTCTGCACACAGTAAGCGCTCAATAAATATGATTGATTGATTGATTGATTGATCTTGTAACCCCCCCAGCACTTAGAACAGTGCTTTGCACATAGTAAGCGCTTAACAAATACCATCATTATTATTATTATTATTATTATTCTGTGACTCAGCTGGCATCCAGTAAATGCCACTGATTAAGTGGCTACTGAGTCTTCATTTGATAGAATGGCCTCTTTCAACCCTGGCTCTGGTCTCTTTCCATGTGCACCCCGCCAACTTCAACATTCAATCCCCAGAACTCTGCTCCTTAGCCTGGGCTGGGCCTTTCTTGAATGGACTGAAGGGCTAGTGGATAGCGCACGGGCCTGGGAATCAGAGGACCTGAGTTCTAATCCCAGCTCCGCCACTTATCTGCTTTATCGGGCAAGTCAAGTCACCTCTCTGGGCCTCAGTGACGTCATCTGTAAAATCGGAATTAAGACTGTGAGCCCCATGTGGGACAGGGACTGCGTCCAGCCCTAATAGCTTGTATCTTCTCCGGTGCTGAGTATAATGCCTGGCACATAGTAAGCGCTTAACAAGTACCATTAAAAAAAAAACCTAACCAAAATAATAATAATAATGATGGTATTTGTTAAGCGCTTACAATGTGCAGAGCACTGTTCTAAGCGCCAAAACTGGATTCCTTCCCATGTGTGGTGGGGAGAAGTTCTTTGGTGAAACTGAGGAGCAGATCTCCTCTTCCTCAGCTCAGACACTGCCCTGCTGTGTGATGTTGGGCAGGTTACTTAGCCTCTCTGGGCTTCACTTCCCTCATCTGTAACATGAGGATGGCTGCCTGCTCCCTTCCTCCTTAGATTATGACACCCCTGTGGACAGACATGGGTCCGATTGGGTAATAATAATAATAATAATGATGGCATTTATTAATCGCTTACTACGTGCAAAGCACTGTTCTAAGTGCTGGGGGGGTTACAAGGTGATCAGGTTATCCCACAGGGGGCTCACAGTCTTAATCCCCATTTTTCAGATGAGGTAACTGAGGCCCAGAGAAGTGAAGTGACTTGCCCTAAGTCACACAGCTGACAATTGGCAGAGCCGGGATTTGAATCCATGACCTCCAACTCCAAAGCCCGGGCTGTTTCCACTGAGCCACACTACTTCTCATTCTCATTATTATTCATTCATTCATTCATTCAATCGTATTTATTGAGCGCTAACTGTGTGCAGAACACTGTACTAAGCACTTGGAAAATACAGTTCGGCAACAAATAGAGACAATCCCTACCCAACAACGGATTATCCTGTATCTACCCCAGCACTTACCCCAGAGCTTGGCTAATAATAATAATAATAGTATTTGTCAAGTGCTTACTATATGCAGGCACTGTACTAAGCGCTGGGGTTGGACACTAAAATCCTTTTCTCCCCATGCGGCAATTCTCCCCGACTCCGTGGCTACTTTTCCAACACAGCGTTAAGGAAGGATGGGGAAAGATACCGTCTGTACCTGTGACATTGTTGGTGAGCGAAGCTTCACTAATCATTTGATCTTTATCTCTGTTTTAGAACACGAAAAGCAGCGCTTATGTAAGAGTACGGATTATATGAATTTGCACTTCAAAGTGAAATGGTTTTATAATGAATATGTGCGCGAACTCCCTGCCTTCACTGATGCGGTTCCGGAATACTCTTTGTAAGTAGCCATTTCCTCTCCCTGAAGCTCTCTGTGCTTTCCCTGCACCCACTCATTTCTCTTTGGCTCGGATATGATTGTCTATGGCGTCTGTGCGGCAGGGATGCCGACTGGATAATAACAACAATGACAATAACAATAAGAATGATAATAAGAATTGTTATTGTATTTGTTAAGCACTATGTGCCAGGCAGTGTGCTAAACACTGGGTTGGATACAAGCAAATTTTCCTGGACGTAGTCCCAGGTGGGACCCATAGTCTTAATTCCCATTTTCCAGATGAGGGAACTGAGGCACAGAGAAGCGAAGTGACTTGTCCCAATAATAATAATGGCATTTATTAAGTGCTTACTATGTGCAAAGCACTGTTCTAAGCGCTGGGGAGGTTCCAAGGTGATCAGGTTGTCCCACAGGGGGCTTACAGTCTTAATCCTCATTTTACAGAAGAGGGAACTGAGGCACAGAGAAGTGAAGTGACTAGCTCAAAGTCACACAGCTGACAATTGTCGGAGCCGGGATTTGAACCCATGGCCTCTGACTCCAAAGCCCGTGCTCTTTCCACTGAGCCACGCTGCTTCATATCATATTTATTGACTGTTTATTGTGTGCAGATCACTGTACTAAATGCTTGGGAGAAAAGCAGCATGGCTTAGTGGATAGAACAGGGGCCTGAGAGTTTAATCCCGGCTCCGTCACATGCCTGCTGTGTGAACTTGGGCAAGTCACTTCACTTCTCTGGGCCTCAGTTCCCTCATCTGTAAAATGGGGATTAAGAGTGTGAGCCCTATGTGGCACTGTGTCCAACCTGAGTACCTTGTATCTACCTTTCATTCATTCAGTCATATTTATTGAGCACTTACTGTGTGCAGAGCACTGTACTAAGCACTTGGGAAGTACAAATTGGCGACATATAGAGGAGGCAACATATAGAGAACAGTGCTTGGCACACAGTAAGCACTTAACAAGTACCGTAATTATTATTATTATTACAAAAGTGGTTCCTCTGAGATGTCAGCCATCGGGATTTACAGCCCCTTCCACTGGATAAACTGGGAGCCTCCTCCATGATTTCAGGATAACCTCGGGACATAGTGTGACAGTCAAAAAAAGAGGCATCGGTTCCTGACAGAAATCGTCTCCGGATGGAGAGCCTGGCGTCAGGCACTAACCTGTCCAATGTGGGTTATTTGCAGGTGGTTTGAACCTTTCGTCATCCAGTGGTTGGACGAAAACGAAGACGTGTCGATTGAGTTCCTCCACGGGGCCTTGGGAAGAGACAAAAAAGACGGAGTGAGTTTGACTGCGATTGCGATCGGGGGGGGGAGGCCTCTGTAGAGAAGCATTTCCAGCTCCCATAGGTTCATTCGTACATTCATTTGGTCATATTTATTGAGTGCTTACTGCTTGTAGAGCCCTAGACTGAGCGTTTGGGAGAGTTTAGTACAACAATAAACAGACATATTCCCTGACCACAATGAGCTTACAGTCTAGAGGGGGAGACAGACATTAACATAAATAAATACATGAATAAGTGAATTAATATAAATAAATTACCACTAACTGACCTTCATCGTCTCCAACTGGCATCCTTCCGTCAGCTGAAGACATATTAAGCGCCACTTTTTGGCGGTTGGTATGCATATATCTGTATCTATCTGTCATTTATTTATTTATTCATTCATTCATCTATTTTTCAATTTATTTTTATCAGTGCCTGTCTCCCCCTCTAAACTGTGAGTTCGCTATGGGCAGCAATTTGTCTGTTTGTTGCTATGTTATCCTCTCCCAAGCTCTTAGTATAGTGCTCTGCACACAGTAAGTGCTCAATAAATACGATGGAATGAATGAATAAATGAAAGTTAGTACAAGACTGAGTTAAGCTGTGTGTGTGTGTAGAACTGAGTGTAGTTCTCTGGGCAGAGTGGGTACCCAACAAATACCACTGACTGAGGTTTGAATTATTGATTTATGTGAAGAGGAAGAATTGTCCACTTAGAGTGGAGGAGAATTCATTCTCCAGTGGTGATATTTGAGCTGTCCGAAGTGCCTGAGACACCACAAAGGGCCAAGCCATCCTGTCAGGGGCTGAAACCTCGGCTTGAGAGGGGCAGATTTCAGCCCAACCAAGAGTTTACCAGGATGGCTTGCTCTGGGACAAATTTTGAGAGGACTTGGGACATTTTGAAGTGGGTGAACTTGACCAAGGGATGGAGGTGGGGATGTGAGCTTTAATGATGAATAAATGGAGGATTTTCTAGTGTCGGCAGCCTCGTTGGCCTTCTGTCCTTTCCCCTTCACAGGGTGGGTCTGGGCTGGAGAACTGGGAGGGTTGGCCAGAGGGCAGTGGGCAGGATCGTAGTTTCCATGTCTCCATTGCAACAGTGTTTGTCACAGCTGCCTGGGCAAGTAGACATGAGGGTGCTGGGGGGTGTGGAGAGGCAGAGAGAGAGAGAGAGAAGGAAGAGATGGGGAGATGGTGGAAGAGTGACAGGGATGGACAAGGAAGGACAGAGGGAGGCAGGGGACTTGGACAGAGAGAGAGAGAGAGAGAGAAATAAAGAAAGATGAAAGAGGCAGGGAGGGAAGAGGGAGGAGGGAAGAGAGACAGGGGACCCTTATGTGTGTGGGTGGGGGGAGAAAGAGAGAGAAAGAGAGAAGGAGAGAGAGAGAGGAAGAAAGAGAGAAAGAGAGAGAAAAAAGAGAAAGAAAAAGGAAGGAAGGAAGGTAGGAAGGAAGAAAGAAAGAAAGAAAGAAGGAAGGAAGGAAAGAAAGAAAGAAAGAAAGAAAGAAAGAAAGAAAGAAAGAAAGAAAGAAAGAAAGAAAGAAAGAAAGAGAAAGAAGTAAGAAAGGAAGAGAAAGAAGTAAGAAAGGAAGAGAGAGAGAAAAAGAGAGAGAGAGAAGAGAGAAAGAGAGAAAGGAAGGAAGGCAGGAAGGAAGGAAGGAAGGAAAGAAGGAAGGAAGGGAGGAAGGGAGGAAGGGAGGAAGGGAGGAAGGGAGGGAAAGAGAAAGAAAGAAAGAAAGAAAGAAAGAAAGAAAGAAAGAAAGAAAGAAAGAAAGGAAGAAAGAAAGAAAGGAAGAAAGGAAGAAAGAGAGAGAAAGAGAGAGAAAGAAAAAGGAAGGAAGGAAGGAAGGAAGGAAGGAAGGAAGGAAGGAAGGAAGGAAGGAAGGAAGGAAGGAAGAAGGAAGGAAAAGAGGTATAGAAGAGAGAGGTGTAGAAGAGATGGGGAGTTGGTGGAGGAGAGTCAGGGAGGTACAAGGAAGGAGGGAAGAGAGACAGGGGTCACAAAGCCCACAGAGCCCACAAAGGGGTCCCAGGCCCTAGCTGGCTGAGTGGCAGATTGCCCCCGTCTCACCTGGATGCTTTGTACCCTCCCGCCCTCCCCAGTTCCAGCAGACCTCTGACCACGCCCTCTTCTCCTGCTCTGTGGTCGACGTCTTTGCCCAGCTCAACCAGAGCTTTGAGATCATCAGGAAGCTGGAGTGCCCGAACCCAGAATCCCTGTCTCACTTGATGAGAAGGTTTGCCAAGGTAGGTCCGGGATGGTTTGCCCGTGGCCCAAAACTCACAGCCCACGTCAGTAATCCCTCTGGTCTCAATGAGCCCCGCCGTTCAGTCAGTCAATTGTATTTACTGAGCGCTTACTGTGTGCAGAGCACTGTACCCCAGGTCGGATCATCGATCAGGACAGAAGACTTCCAGAGTCCTTGGCCTTGCTTGTGGGGAGGGGAGGAGGGATTCCCCCAGGCCGCTGAGAAGCAGCGTGGCCTAGTGGATAGAGCGCCGGCCTGGGTACCTGTATATATGTATATATGTTTGTATGTATTTATTACTCTATTTATTTATTTATTTATTTTACTTGTACATATCTATTCTATTTATTTTATTTTGTTAATATGTTTGGTTTTGTTCTCTGTCTCCCCCTTCTAGACTGTGAGCCCACTGTTGGGTAGGGACCGTCTCTAGATGTTGCCAACTTGGACTTCCCAAGCGCTTAGTACAGTGCTCTGCATACAGTAAGCGCTCAATAAATACGATTGAATGAATGAATGAAGGAAGGGTGTGGGTTCAAATCCCATCTCTCCCATTTACCTGCTGTGTGAACTTGGGCATGTCATTTCACTTCTCTGTGTCTCAGTATCTCAACTGTAAAATGGGGATTAAGACTGTGAGCCCCAGGTGGGACATGGAGTGGTCGATATGGATGATTGGATAAAGATGATTGAATAAAGATGATTCAGTAAAGATGATTGAATGAATTAGGAGCTGTTGGACTGGACCCCACTGCGGTTGAGAAAGTAGGGGACGGGACCCCCTCCTTGCCCGGCCCCAACTGTCATGGAAAAGTCCACGCTCAGAAATAGACTTTTAAAGGAAGGATAATGTGTGTTCCTCCCACTGCTTGCAGGGATCAGTCAGTCAAATGTACATACTGAGCACTTACAGTGCACAGAGCACTCTACTAAATACTTGGGAGAGTACAGTGTAACACATTCCCTGCCCACAACAAGCTTATGGTCTAGAGCAGGAGGGAGAACAGGTAGTAAATCCCCATTTTACAGTTGGGGAAACTGAGACATAGAGGAGTTAAATGACTTGCTCAAGGTCACCAGCAAGCAGTTGGCAGAGCCGGGATTAGAACCCAGGGCCTCTGACTCGCAGGCCCGTGATCTTTCCACTAGGCCACCCTACTCCCCAAGTGCTTGGTCCATAGTAAGTGCTTAACAAATACCACAGTTGTTGTTATCCCTATTATTATTACGGTGGGGTGGAGGGTTTCCCCATTATTCAATCCATGGTATTTATTGAGTACTTACCGTATGTGGAACATTGTATTAAGCAGTTGGGGAAATACAGTATGATGGAGTCGGTAGGCATGAGCCCTACCCGCATGGGGATTCCAGTCTGCCCACCCCAAGCTCAGCACTATAGGCACTTGCAGGAAATGTGGAGTTTAGGAAAAGTTTTTTTTTAATGGCATTTATTAAGCGCTTACTATGTGCAAAGCACTGTTCTAATCGCCACTCAGACCTGACCACAAAGAAATGGAGAAATGAGCGAGAGAGGGAGTTTGAGAAGTTGGTTTTGGTATAAAGAGTTGAAGCAAGTTTCCTGGCAGTTCATTTTCTGAGCCCTTTGGAAAAAGCAGAGCCCATTTTATCTCCTCTCCCTCTTTTTCTTTTTCTTTTTTTAAAAAAATTGGTCAGGTGTTTGGCCATCATCCTCTTACTGCCTCTTACCTTTTTTTTTTTTTTTGGATGGTATTTGTTAAGTGCTTACTATGTGCGAGGCACTGTACTAAGCATTGCGGTAGTTGCAAGTAAATCAGATTGGAGACGGTCCCACTCCCACATGGGCCTCACAGTTTGGTTCCCTAGTTTAGTTGATATATGTTGCCAACTTGTACTTCCCAAGTGCTTAGTACAGTGCTCTGCACACAGTAAGCGCTCAATAAATACGATTGATTGATTGATTGAGGGAACTGAGGCACAGAGAAGTTAGAAGCGACTTACCCAAGGACACCTGGCCAGGATTAGAACCCGTAGGCATTGCCTAGTAAAAATGTTTTCACTTCTCCCACAATACAAGATCAAACACGGGTCCTTTTGGGACCGGGACTCACTGCTGCTCAAATTTGGTAATAATGTCTGAGTTTCCACAGGCCTCAGAAAACCAGTAGGGTTTTGTGGTGTTGTTTTTCCGTAATGAAATTACTCTGGCAGTCTCTGCTGCCATTTTGAAGCAGCAAATTGGGAATCCTGTTCTTAGGTACTAGAGGATTAGGCTCCTCAGGAAAAGTCCCAGAGTAATTTGCAGGATTCTGTTGAAAGTTTGAACAGCTGCAATTGAAAGATACTTCAGTCTGGTCAGCCATCTGCCTTCCTAGATTTATCTGTCTGCCATTCGCTGAAACTTCCTCCTCTCAAGGCCGAGGTTCTTCCTTCAATTGCCATATAATCTGTGCAAACCTCTTGATGATGCTGCTTGTGGTTGGAGTTGACGGGTCTCATCCTAATTCCATGTTTCCAGTCTGGCTGCCTACATCGGTGCTATTTATTGAGCATTTCCTGTGAGCCGAGCACCGTACTAAGCATTTGGGAGAGTAATTTAATTGATTTAATTGTGGTATTTGTTAAGTGCTTACTATGTACCAGGCACTGTACTAAGCATTGGGGTAGACACAAGCAAACGGGGTTGGACACAAGCCCTATCCCGCATGGTTAAGTGCTTACTATGTACCAGGCACTGTACTAAGCACTGGGGTAGACACAAGCAAACAGGGTTGGACACAAGCCCTATCCCGCATGGGGCTCACAGCTTTAATCCCCATTATACAGATGAGGTAAATGAAGCCCAGAGAATAATGATAATAATAATAATAATAATGGTATTTATTAAGCACTTACTATGTGCAAAGCACTGTTCTAAGCACTGGGGGGGTACAAGGTGATCAGGTTGCCCCACAGGGGCTCACAGTCAATCCCCATTTTACAGATGAGGTAACTGAGGCACAGATAATCAATCAATCAATCAGTCATATTTATTGAGCGCTTACTGTTTGCAGATCACTGTACTAAGCGCTTGGGAAGTACAAGTTGGCAACATATAGAGACAGTCCCTACCCAACAGTGGGCTCACAGTCTAGAAGGGGGAGACAGAGAACAAAACCAAACATACTAACAAAATAAAATAAATAGAACAGATATGTACAAGTAAGATAAATAAATAAATAGAGTAATAAATATGTGCAAACATACGTACATATATACATATAGAGAAGTTAAGTGCCTTGCTCAAGGTCACACAGCTGGCAATTGATAGAGCCAGGATTTGAACCCATGACCACTGACTCCAAAGCCTGTGCTCTGTCAATCAATCAATCAATCAATCAATCGTATTTATTGAGCGCTTACTGTGTGCAGAGCACTATACTAAACACTTGGGAAGTACAAGTTGGCAACATATAGAGACGGTCCCTACCCAACAGTGGGCTCACAGTCAGTGAAGTGACTTGCCCAGGGTCACTCAGCAGACAAGTGGCAAAGTCAGGAGTCCTTCTGACAGTTGGTAGACATTTTTTCTGCCCATAAGGAGCTTATAGCCTAGAGGGGAAGTCATGCATTAATATAAATAAAGTCCAGATATGTAACTACGTGCTCTGGGGCTGGGGATGGGGTGAATAAATCGTGCAAATCCAAGTGCAACAGTGACACAGAAGGGAGAGAGATTAGAGGAAATGAGAGTTTATTCAGGGAAGGCCTCTCGGAAGAGACGGGCCTTCAGTAAGGCCTTGAAGGAGGGAGAGGGATCGTCTGTCAGATATGAAGTAGGAGGGCATTCCAGGCCCGAGGCAGGACGTGGGCGAGAGATCGGCGGGGAGATAGAAAAGATCCAGATCCAGTGACAGAGAAGCAGCGTGGCCGAGTAGAGCAAGAACCTTGGAGTCAGAGGGACCTGGGTGCGAATCCTGGCTCTGCCACCTTGGGCAAGTCACTTCACTTCTCTGGGCCTCAGTTACCTCATCTATAATAATAATAATAATGACATTTATCAAGTGCCTACTATGTGCCAAGCACTGTTCTAAGTGCTAGGGGATACAAGGAAATCAGGTTGTCCCACAGTGGGGCTCACAGTCTTAATCCCCATTTTACAGATGAGGTAACTGAGGCCCAGAGAAGTGAAGTGACTTGCCCAAAGTCACACAGCTGACAAGTGGCGGAGCCGGGATTCAAACCCATGACCTCTGACTCCAAAGCCCGCGCTCTTTCCACTGAGCCATGCTGCTTCTCTATAAAATCAATCAATCAATCAATCAATCAATCATATTTATTGAGCGCTTACTGTGTGCAGAGCACTGTACTAAGCGCTTGGGAAGTCCAAGTTGGCAACATATAGAGACAGTCCCTACCCAACAGTGGGCTCACAGTCTAAAAGGGGGAGACAGAGAACAAAACAAAACATACTAACAAAATAAAATAAATAGAATAGATATGTACAGGTAAAATAAATAAATAAATAAATAAATAGAGTAATAAATATGTACAAACATATATACATATATACATGCTTATATATATATAAAATACTTATCTATAAAATGGGGATTAAGACCGTTAGCCTCACGTGGGACATGGACTGTGCCTGATTATCTTGCATCTACCCCAGTGCTTAGTACAGGGCCTAGCACAGAGTAAGCGCTTAACAAATGCCATTTTTTAAAAAAGATGTGAAACACTGCCATTTCAGATCACGATTCTCCATTGGTTAAATACCAGAGTACTCTGTAACAGACTGACCCTATCCCCCAAACTCACATCCTATCAAATGAAAACCCTCCTTCGTCTTACTTTGGGGGGAAAAATAAGTTTTAGGTCGGTGCCATGAATAGGGCCAATGGATGCTCTTAGCTAAAGAAGACCATCTGATAAAGCCCGTAGGCGTTAAATCACCAAAGATTACTGATTCCCCTTCTCTAGCAGCCTGGGAAAACTATGAGAGTGTCATCTTTCTGAATGGTTTGGAGGATATTCTGCCCAGAGACAGAGGGATGGATTAAATGACCACACAAGATCCCTTCCACCTAGGTTTCTTGAAGTTTATTATTTGAATGAGCCAGTGAACAACGTGGATGGTTATTCAGCTGTGTGTGTGTGTGTGAGTGAGTGAGAGCGTAACCTTTGTTCTGTGTTCTTTGTCAGACGATCTGTAAAGTCCTGCTGCAGTATGCTGCGATTGTGTCCAGGGATTTCCACTCATACTGTGATAAAGACAATACGGTAAGTAGACAGGGCTCACCGGAATGAAATGCATTCCAACTCTGTTGTACAACCCTTAGCACACAGTACAGTGCTCTACTCCCAGAAGGAGCTCAATCAGTACTACTGCTTGATTGATTTGCTACTGAATTGCCTTTAGGGACAGCTCCCCATTTGAGAGATATTTTCCTAACTCCCGTACGTTCCCCCCGCAACTTCATTAGTTCTCCTAATCACCCCAAATTAGATTGATATCCCCATTCCTAGCCCCCTTCACGTGATGAAAAGAGACAGAAGTGAAAGCCGCTTCTTAATTAGAGTGACAGTAGAGTTGAGTTATTAAATCGGTCAGTCAGGCAAACGTCTTTATTGAGAGCTTACTGTGTGCAGAGCACTGTATTCAGAGCCTGGGAGAAGGCAATAGAACAATATAACGGACATATCCCCTGTCCACAATGAGCTTACAGTCTAGAGGGGGAGAGAGACATGAATATAAATCCTTTTTTAGGCAGCTTTGTTCAAAGAAAATTAAATGTGAATGTTTCCTAGCTGGGCATTAGACCCTCATCACCTATTGTGTAATGACAACCCCTTGAAGATAGTCACTCACCAAATCATTTAAGCAACATATGTAGCATCTTGTGCCCAAATTAAATCATTCATTTTACTACCAAGGGAGGGGGTTGGACTTGGAACTTGCGATTTGCCTGGCAGGATATAGCCCCCCAATAAGGGGGGCTGGTTGAGGGGGCAGCTATTTTGTTTTATTTGGAACCGAACCGTGGCGTTCAGAATACCAGTCAAGATTCAGAATTGACTCATCGCATCATCTTTAGTAGTCAGTTAAAAAGTTCAGAGAAAATCCTCAAAGCCTTTTACTCTCTGAAGCTGCAGGCCAGACCCTGGGCAACACGCTGTTGCCATATACTTCTTCCTTGTCCTCTTTTCCATGGGTAGTAGTAGTCAGTTTACAGATTTACTCCGCTCTGAGAGCCAGAGAGGCCTTCTTTTCCTAGCAAAGATCGTATCTACGGAAACAATTGAACACTCCCTGAGGAGGAGGTTCAAACTGCCAAAAGGCTGAGCCCCACATGGGACAACCTGATTACCTTGTATCTACCCCAGCGCTTTGAACAATGCTTGGCACATAGTAGGCGCTTAACAAATAACATCATTATTATTATTATTTTTATTAACTGGTGGCATGCAAGGGGAGGAGAGGATGTTTGACAGTTGACGCAGGAGCTTTGGGGAGCAAACAAAGAATTTGAGGAGAGTGCCCACACACAACTGAAAGACGATCTCCATGGCAGTAGCATCCCCCTCTCACCCTGTGAGTGAGAGCAATATTTTTCCCTAGAGACAAGAGTTGTCGGTTTCTCCGCCGCCAATCCTAAGCAGCGTTGCTGGCCCATTCCCCGACCGTGAGAGAAGACACCGCTGTCTGCTTGCTCCTGATAAGCTGAGCTTCCTTCCCTCCTTTCTTGGCAATATGCAGGCTAAGGGGGATGGAGTCTTTTCTTTCCCTCATTTTAATTATGTCATTTTGTTCTGATCCAGACTCCCTTGAGGGCTAAAGCCCAGTGAGTCGGGAAATGATTTAACGGCCACTCTGAACTTCAAATTCTAATCGCAGATATGGCCATGATGGGGCTCTAAAGGAGGGTTTTCTATCGGTCAGTCATATCAGCGTGGCTCAGTGGAAAGAGCACGGACTTTGGAGTCAGATGCCATGGGTTCGAATCCTGACTCCGCCACGTGTCTGCTGTGTGACCTTGGGCAAGTCAATTAACTTCTCTGAGCCTCGGTTACCTCAACTGTAAAATGGGGATTAAGACTGTGAGCCCCACGTGGAACAACTTGATCACCTTGCATCCCCCCCAGCGCTTAGAACAGTGCTCTGCACATAGTAAGCGCTTAACAAATGCTATCATTATTATTTTTATTATTATCATTTATTGAGCGCTTACTTTGTGCAGAGCGCTGTACCAAGAGCTCGGGACAGAAGAATATAGAAGAGTTGGCAGACACTTTCCCTAAACACAGTGATATTTGGCTGGGATTCTGCCTGCCTTGGCTAGAAGCAGCGTGGCTCAGTGGAAAGAGCATGGGCTTTGTAGTCAGAGGTCATGGGTTCAAACCCTGGCTCCACCAATTGCCAGCTGTGTGACTTTGGGCAAGTCACTTCACTTCTCTGGGCCTCAGTTCCCTCATCTGTAAAATGGGGATTAAGACTGTGAGCACCCCGTGGGACAACCTGATCACCTTGTAACCTCCCCAGTGCTTAGAACAGTCCTTTGCACTTAATAAATGCTATCACTATTATTATTATTACAGCTCAGACAGACAGCAGATACACAGTGGAGCTGGGTTTAAAACCTAGGTCCTCTGACTCTCAGGACCTCGCTCTTTCCTCAGGTTTAGCTTTGACTTAAGCGGTTTTGTAGTGGCGAATTGATTTCACCCTACGTCAAGCAGGAAGTGAAATGACCCCTCTCTCCCCCACCCTTTAAAAACAATTTTATATATCAGACTTCAGTGCTTAGAACAGTGCTTTGCACATAGTAAGCACTTAACAAATACCATCATCATTATTATTATTATTATTATTCTAACGGTAATGGTATTTGTTCAAGGCCTACTACGTGTGAAATACTATACTAACCACTGGGATAGTTACCAGATAATCAAGCTGGACTGATTATCCTATCCTATTTGGGGATCATATTCTCAGAAGGATTTAATCCCCATTTTACAGCTGAGGAAACCGAGGCCCACCGAGAAGTGAAATAACTTGCCCAAGTTCACATGACAGGCAGGAGACAGAGCCAGGATTTGTTCATTCAATTGTATTTATTGAGTGCTTACTGTGTGCACAGCACTGTACTGAGCGCTTGGGAAGTACAAGTTGGCAACATATAGAGACGGTCCCTATCCAACTCCCACGGCTGTGCTCTTTCCACTGGGCAACACCGCTCCTCTGCTGCTGCTAACGTTTTCCCTTTGCAGCCCTGCATCCTGATGAACAACATCCAACAGCTCCGGGTCCAGCTGGAAAAGATGTTTGAATCCATGGGCGGGAAAGAGGTGAGTGCAGATTTTCCATCCTGTGCTCTCTGTCTGTCTGCTTAGAGATCATTAGCGCCGAGGCCCGTGCCAAGGTTGGCAATCTGATCCAAGCCTCTCCTGACATTTATGTGAAATAAGAAGTGGAAGAGTCAGAAATCCGGAGAACTCTCGAGGCTCTTCTTTCTAGAACAACCACGCCCCAGCTTTGAGAGTTGAGCCTGAAGAAATCTTTCCCTTGCTTGTGGTAATGTCAGTGGGGGAAGAGGAGTGTAACCTTTGGGTTAGGAAAAAAATAACCCACACACATATATATGCTAATGGTCTGTAAAGGTCGATCATTATTAGATGTTTTACGTTCCATTCTATAGTGTCACCTTGATATTAGTGTCTGCATTGGAATAGAGTTTGTGCTGGTTTTCGATGTGCCCGTGTGCTTCGTCGGCACCTCAAAATATCTGTGGAAAATGTGCTTTGTGTTTCGTTCGTAATGTGTCGTGTCTTTGTCCGATGCCTGTGACGTGCAATCCACTGAGCAGAAGAAAGAAGCAGAGAGATTCTTTTATGAGGTTTGTGATAGTAAGCATCTTCCCTTTTCCCCAATCGATCGTGTTTCCGAAGCCACCGGGGCCGCGGCACTCCCTCCCGGCCAACACCTGGTCGTTTTGACCAGGGACACGAGCGGTTTAAAAGAAATCGACCTCCTCCCCCCACCAACGAGGCGATGGCGATGGTGGGGAGAGGTGGAGGTGGAAGCTCCCGTCTGCAAAATGGCAGCTGGGACCAGGCCAGAGGGTAACAGGAGTGTCTCAGGGAGCAGGGGTCTCCCCTCGCTCCATAAGGCTGTTGGGAGTGGCAAACCTGGATGCTCAGTGTGACCTGAAAGCAACGGGAAATAATGCACTGGCCATTGAGATATGCCCGTCCTTCGCCAGTAATCCACCTTGAGTGGCGAGAGGAGGAATCAGTTCATTCCCCCTTTTAGACTGTGAGCCCACTGTTGGGCAGGGACCGTCTCTATATGTTGCCAATTTGTACTTCCCAAGCGCTTAGTACAGTGCTGTGCACACAGTAAGCGCTCAATAAATACGATTGATGATTTGACTCTGGTGGGCGAGGCGCTCTGGAATCCCCGCAGGGCAGTGCACAACTTTAAAATGGAACTTTCCTTCAGAATTCCCCACAGCCCCTGTGCAGTTTGGAAAAAACACAGCCCCGTGGCCCCAAATACTCCATCCCATCCTCCCTGTCATCCGCCTTCCAGAATTCAGCTGGGGCTGCCTTTGGCCTGCACAAGCCCAGCCAGACCATAACCACAATCATCTCTTTGGGGTCATTCCCCGGCTCTGCTCTGCTTTGGGGGCCTTTCAGTGTCCGCTTTGCTTTGGAAAAAAGTCCCGGAAAAAAATGCTAATTTCTCAGGGGAAATCCTCCCCTCTCTCGTCTGAGATTTTCTTGGGCCTGGAATAGTTTATCCTAATCATCAAGGAGTCGGTGTCGCTTTTAAATTGGGAGATATTTTTAAAAGGGCTCCCTTTCATCTCTTGGGGGTCATTTTTATGGCTTATAAAGTGGATGATCTCTGGCATGCAAGCTTCTTCCTCAGAACGGTTGCGTATCACCTGGGAAAATCAGAAAATGCCCTCAATTCTCAGCTTGTGGAAATGGAAAGCAGAAGGGGTTAAAAAGATACCAGCCTATCCCCACAGAACCCCAAACACCCCTAGATAATAATTATAATAATTATGGTACTTGTAAAGGGCTAACTCCGTGGCAAAGCACTGTGCAGAGGTGGATGGGAAAGAATCAGATTAGAGGCAGTCCCTGTATTACTTGGGGCTCACAGTCTAAAAGGGAGGAAAAGAATGCATTTTGCCCCTCTTACTTCCAGACGAGGAAACTGAGGCCCAGAAATAATAATAATTGTACTTGTTAAGTACTTACTATATGCCAAGCACTGTTCTAAGTGCTGGAATAGATACAAGTTAATCAGTTTGGACACAGTCCCTGTCCCACAAGGGGTTCACATTCTTAATCCTCATTTTACAGATGAGGGAACTGAGGCCCAGAGAAGTGAAGTGACTTGCCCAAGGTCACACAGCAGACGTGGCAGAGCCGGGATTAGAACCCAGGTCCTTCTGACACCCAGACTCTTGCTATCTCCACTAAGCCATGCTGCTTCTGTCTTGCCCACATCATACAGCAGGCTAGTGTCAGAGCTGTTATTAAGCCAGGCCTCTTGACTCCCAAGCTCCCAAGCCCATATTACTTATTTAAGTTTATAATAATAATAATGATGATTATTATGATGATGTTAATAGTATTTATTAAGCACTCATGTGTCAAGTGCTATTCTAAGTGCTGGAGTAGAAAGGAGTTAATCAGGATGGACGTAGTCCCTGTCCCACCTGGGACTGACAATCTATGTAAGAGGGAGAACGAATAATGAATCCCTATTTTACAGATGAGGAAACTGAGGCACAGAGAAGTGAAGTAACTTGCCCGAGCTCACATAGAATGATATTTCTGTTTGGCCTAGGATGGAGCAAAGTAGGTTATTTCCTGGCCATGTTTGGAGAACAGAGTAAACATGCTGATTTTTGTCCAAATTCCAAGACTTAGGTCATTTCTCTTCAACATGAGCAGAGCTAGGATTCATCAGTGTTAATAGGTTGTTCCGTAAGCTATCAACTCAATTCTGAACACATGCAAAATTAATAAGGCATTCATTTGGCTCGTGTAATAAACAATTGCATGACTTTCAGCTGGGGTGGAGTGGGGGGAAGTGGAGGAAGGGGGATGGCCCTCAATTCTCCCAGAATTATCTTGCGCTTTGGGAGACAACCACTGATTCACATTCCCCGGAGAACGTCTACTAATTCTACAATATTGTACTGTCTCAAGCGTTTAGTACAGAGCTCTGCACACAGTAAGCGTTCAATAAATACCACTGATTGACAAGGTATCTTTGAAACCCTCCACCAGGTTCAAAAAGCATGTCACTGACGGGGATTTCATCCCCAGGGGAGACTGTAGCCTTGTCCACATGTAGTGATAATCATGATAATAATAGTCATGGCATTTTTTAAGCATTTGTGAAACAAAACAGTGTGGCCTAATGGAATGAGCGAAGGTCTGAGAGTAAAAGGGGAACCCAAGTTCTCAGCCTGATACTGTCACTTGCCAGCGATGTGACTTTGGGCAAATCACGTTCTCAGCCTGATATTGTCACTTGCCAGTGATGTGACTTTGGGCAAGTCATTTTACTTCTCTATGCCTCTGTTTCCTCATCTGCAAAATGGGAATTAAATATCTGTTCCTCCTCCCTCATAGCTTGTGAGCCACATGTGCTGTACTAAGTACCGGGGTAGATACAAGATGTCCATTCTGATTATCTTGTATCTATCCCGGTGCTTCGTACAGTGCTTGGCACAGAGTAAACATTTAACAAAAGCAATGAAAAGGGCCCAGTTTTGCCTGGTGCTAGGCAAGATGGGATTTGGGATTCCTCAGGAGGGGTTGAGAATAGTCTCTTCTGAGTCTGTGGCTTCATTTTTTTTGAAATGGTATTTGTTAAACGTTTACTATGTGCCAGGCACTGTACTAAGCGCTGGGGTAAAACAAGCTAATCGCATTGGACATAGTCCCTGTCCCATATAATAATAATAATGATGATGGCATTTATTAAGCACTTACTATATGCAAAGCACTGTTCTAGGAGCTGGGGAGGTTACAAGGTGATCAGGCTGTCCCACTGGGGTCTCACAGTCTTAATCCCCATTTTACAGATGAGGGAACTGAGGCCCAGAGAAGTGAAGTGACTTGCCCAATGTCACACAGCTGACAATTGGTGGAGCCGGGATTTCATTCATTCATTCAATCGTATTTATTGAGTGCTTGCTGTGTGCAGAGCACTGTACTAAGCGCTTGGGAAGTACAAGTTGGCAACATATAGAGACGGTCCCTATCCAACAGTGGGCTCACAGTCTAGTCATGGGATTTGAACCCATGACCTCTGACTCAAAGCCCAGGCTCTTTCCACTGAGCCACGCTGCTTCTCTAAGCATATGAGGCTCACAGTCTTAATCCCCATTTTACAGATGCGGTAACTGAGTGACGTGACTCGTCTAAGGAGACGCAGCATCAAGTGGTGGAGTCAGGATTAGAACCCAGGTCCTTCTGACTCACAGGCCGGTGCTCTATCCACTAAGTCACGCTGCTTCAACAGATTGCCCCACCTTTGGATTTTGTTTTGGAACACAAATGTCAAGTCAAATGGGGGCCATTTCACATACCCTCTGTTGTGTAGGGACCGTCTCTATATGTTGCCAACTTGTACTTCCCAAGCACTTAGTACAGTGCTCTGCACACAGTAAGCACTCAATAAATACAATTGAATGAATGAATACAGCCACACTGATCTACCTCTCCATTTCCCACCCACAGCAGATAGCCTAAATAAAGAGGAGCATTCAAAAACTGACCCGTTCAGTGGCGGGGCCCCAAACCAAGAAACAAAATCCTATTATTTAGGGTTGTTTTTAAACCGACTTCATGATTCAAGAAGGGCAGCACTTTGAGAAGAGAAACTAAATTTTAAAGTGCAGAGGTGGTTTGTGGTGTGACTTCCTTTAATGGAAACCGATGAAAAAATATCAGTCCACAAACAGCAGTCTTTTTACACGTCGGGTGACGAAGAGAAATGTTGATGTTTGATCCTTAGGAGCGTGATTCCCTGCTAGATTTTCAGCTTCTCCAGGGCAGAGATCATGTCTATTAACTGAAATGTATTCTCTGAAGCGTTTAGTGCAGTGCTCTGCACACAGTAGATGCACAATAAATACTGTTGAGTGGGATGAGGCGGATTAGGCAGCGTGGCTCAGTGGAAAGAGCACGGGCTTTGGAGTCAGAGGTCTTGGGTTCAAATCCCGGCTCCGCCAATTGCCAGCTGTGTGACTTTGGGCAAGTCACGAAACTTCTCTGGGCCTCAGTTCCCTCATCTGTAAAATGGGGATTAAGACTGTGAGCCACCAGTGGGACAGCCTGATCACCTTGTAACCTCCCCAGCTCTTAGGACAGTGCTTGGCACATAGTAAGCGCTTAATAAATGCCATCATTATTATTATTCCCATTTGAGGGACAGAGCGAACAGATTCCAAGGCAGATCTCCTGCTGTCCACTGTTCCATCCTACCTTCGGACGGTCCCGCTTCATCCAGAATCTGTATCTCCCTGGAAAATCAGAGAAGCAGCATAGCCTAGTGGATAAAGAGGCCTGGGAATCAGAAGGACCTGAGTTCTAATCCCAGCTCCGCCACTTGTCTGGTGTGGGACAGTGGGCAAGTCACTTCCCTTCTCTGTGCCTCACTTCTCTCAACCGTAAAATGGGGATTAAGATTATCTTGTATCTACCCAGTGCTTAGAACAGTGCCCAGCATGTAGCATGCGCTTAACAAATACCATTTTTATTATTACTACTAATAATAAATCTTTCCTGGAATGTTCCCTTGGAAATCAATTTCATTTGAAGTTCCCTTGAAGTTCCCACTTCTCAAAATGGCCCCGAAGTCAGACAGCTGCCCAATTAGCAACTCCTGTCAAAGTTCACCAAACAATGCAAGTCAAAAGTGAAAGCCCAGTAGCTGATTTCAGTTCTTTTTTTCCTCATTTTTAATCAGGTAGATTTCCACTTGGAAATGGTCATAATTCAGAGTTTGCCAAGTTCAGATGCCAGTGATTTGTGTTTCCCCTTAAATCTCAGGTGAATATTTTTAAATTTGATATTTGTCAACTTGCTGCCTATTAGACGAATGCAATAGCCCGCTCATATTAATAAATTAGCTGCCATCGCATGCAGCATTTACCAGCTTTTTAGCTCTTGTGTGTGATGGACAGAGGATGTCGGTAGTTACCTGAAATTAGAAATTAGAAAATACAAGCCAAAGGGTTTCAAAGTCCTATTAGTTGGTTCTAGTCCTGGCCTGATCTCAGTGGAATAGAATTCCCTGTTGACCTTTATATTGAGGAATTTTATTCTTATATCATTGCTCTAACATTAGGAATTAAAGACAGTATATATTTGAGCTGTTCTCTACCTATAATGCATCCTTCTAATGGATGAGCTAAGGGTATTGTCGCCCCGTAAATCAGCACCAACTGAGGTTAACATTAATCAATCAATCAGTGGTATTTATTGAGCGCTTACTATATACAGAGCACTGTACTAAGTGCCTGGGAAAGTCAATATGACAATAAACAGACACATTCCCTGCCCACAACAAATTTGCAGTCTAGGTGGGGGAGACAGACGTTAATATAATAAATAAATTACCGACACGAACGTAAGTGCTGTGGGGCTGAGAGCGGGGAAGAACACTGATAAATACATGTCGGTCTGGGTAGGTAATATTGGGGTTGAGAGATTCAGGTTTATCCCAATTCCGATGTGGCATCTCCGTCCGCGAAGAGGGAAGGGTTAAGTCATCTCCCCTAGATGATTAAAGCTCAGCAGCAGAAGAGAACTGGGTATTTTTCCACTTCAGTATTATTTACTTTCAGATCCCTTCTCTATCGTTTCTTTGCAATCTAAAGATACTACCCGATGCAAAAAGTCATCAATAGCAATCAAGATGTGACTTATTTATTTATTTTTTTTTTTGCAAATGAGCAGCCGTTCAAACTGCTTGGTAAAAGCTCTTTTCTCAGCCCAACGATCGATCGGAGGCAGGAGAGCCAGACAAGGTCCCCAGATTAATTCTCGGCCCTGAGAGCAGCTGATCTTCTCTGCCTTCCACAAACCCCAGTTCTCCATGGAAACGAAAGTTCTCTTTTAAAGTTTGCATTCGAAGAGCAGCCCCAAAGAGAGTTACCTGGGGCAGGTGGAGAGGAGGGAGGGGAGGGATGTTTGCCTTGTCTCAGCATTTCATCTTCAATTTTACTAATGAGAGCTCCTCCAATCACTCCCCTGGCTCCAAAAGCCATCATACTGCCAAGCTCTTGGTTTCTGGAATCCAGTAGTTTTCCTCCTTTTCCCTGTTAAAAATGTAATTTCCCACCAACAGAGACAAGAGCAATAAGGGAGAGAATGTGACGTGGATTCATCACCCTCACTCTCGGGTGGAGAAACTAAAGATTTAAAGGGAAAACTTTGCTTTTGACATCGTTTACCTAAAGAGTGGAGAGAAACAGTGGTCTCTGCCTACATTTTGGAAAACTCTGGGAAGGGTGGGGAATCGGGGATCTCAAAATCCCACTATCAGCCATGCTCCAAATCCTTTCTTGTTCCCATTGATTGCCGAGAGTGCTGAGTCCATGAAATGGATTCTGGATAGCCCCTAAATTTCCCAACCATACCATCCCTGAATTTGGGATTTGCCCAGATAGCCAAGATGACCGTTCCTCTGGGCACAAAATTCCTCCAACCCTCTTATAGACATCTTCAACTGAAACGTCCTTCTGAGGAATCCTTGATTCGATCCCATTCACTCGGATTTGGGTCTGGATTCTGGGAGCCGGAGAGAAAATCGGGGGAGTGAATTTCACTCCAAGAGAACCTTAGTGTGGCTTCCAAAGGTTTGGCAGTGGGGTAATGAAACACTGTGACATTCTCCTCCAGAATCCTGAGATGCAAGAGAACCCGCACGGAGGAATGTGAATTCCCGCAGTCCAGAAACAAGTGCCTCTTGTCTCAGGGCCTTCGGTTTCCAAAGCCTTGTTCTCTGGAAGGGTCTGAGAGTCTGCTGGACCTCTGGCCTCCTATTAGGAGGGGAGCTGTGCTGGATGTATTTATCACCTCCGCTGCTTAAATTGGTCCAATTTAATCACTGCTAATGGGAAAATATGGAAACACCACCCCGAGACAGTCATGAGAACCCATTCCGGAAGGATTTGGGATGTTCCAGAAGGGGATCCGCTTTCATTTGGGGTCACCCCCTTCAAGACTGGGATCCACGGGGTCTCTGGGATGGAGCCCATCTAGAATGGAACTAGAAGGATTCCGGATGAATGCATGGGACCCTAAAGAGGGTCTTCCCCCTGGGGACCTGAGGGGTCTGGAAACTTTCCAGTGATTTCCAGACACCCAGCTGCATCAATATGCAAAAGCCATGCTCTTCGACTTTCCTTAGCCGATTGTCGTTCACGAAGGCAACGCATTTTCTGATCGGGCGGTGGTTGCCTCATCCGGGTGTCGTTTCCATATTGGATGGTCCAAAAGCAGACAAGCAGGGGGTGACGTGGTTGGCGAGATACCAAGGCCACCGCTTGGCATGGAAGCTTTCAGTAGCGTCGGGAACCTCGGCTGACGTTGCTCCCCATTTCTTTGCAGCTGGACCCTGAGGCAAGTACGATTCTCAAAGAACTCCAAGTAAAACTCAACAGCGTCTTGGATGAACTCAGCGTCACCTACGGGGAAAGGTAAAGACCCTTTCCAAGCACCTAGGAAGTGATTTTCTTTCCCCAGAGGGAGACAGCTATGGGGACACTGGAAATGAACGAGTGATCTGGGGCATGTTTGCCCCTGCCCGGCAGCATCAGTCAGTCATTTGTATTTATTGAGCGCTTACTGTGTGCAGAGCACTGTACTAAGCGTTTGAGAGAGTACAATAGAACAACAAACAGACCCATTCCCTGCCCACAATAGGCTTACAGTCCAGAGGGGGAGGCAGACATTAATAAAATAAATATATTACAGATATTCATTCATTCATTCAATCACATTTATTGAGCGCTCACAAGGACTGTACTAAGTACTTGGGAGAGTACAATAGAATAAACAGACCCATTCCCTGCCCATAAGAGCTTACATATGGATGAGAAGCAGCGTGGCTCAGTAGAAAGAGCACGGGCTTTGGAGCCAGAGGTCATGAGTTCAAATCCTGGCCCTGCCAACTGTCAGCTATGTGACTTTAGGCAAGTCACTTAACTTCTCTGTGCCTCAGTTATCTCATCTGTAAAATGGGGATGAAGACTGTGAGCCCCCTGTGGGACAGCCTGCTCGCCTTGTAACCTCCCCAGCACTTAGAACAGTGCTTTGCACATAGTAAGCGCTTAATAAATGCCATCATTATTGTTAATATTACAAAAATGCCATGGGGCTGGGAGGGAGGAATGAATAAAGGGAACAAGTCAGGGCGATGCAGAAGGGAGTGGAAGAAGAAGAAAGGAGCACTTAGGGAAGGGCTATTGGAGGAGATGTGCCTTCAGTAGGACTTTGAAACAGAGGAGAGTCATTGTCTGTTGGATACCAGCGGGAAGGGAATTCCAGGCCAGAGGCAGCATGTGAGCGAGGCTATTAAAGGAGCAGGGCTGACAGAAACACTCTGTCGTCTATTTGGGAGGTGGAAGAGAGCAAAAATATAGGCAAGAGGAAGGGGCAAACCGCATCTGACCCAGGAAAAGGTGGGCAGAGGAATCAATCAATCAATCAATTGCATTTATTGAGCGCTTACTGTGTGCAGAGCACTGTACTAAGTGCTTGGGAAGTACGAGTTGGCAACACATAGAGACGGTCCCTCCCCAACAGTGGGCTCACAGTCTAGAAGGGGGAGACAGAGAACAAAACAAAGCATATTAACAAAATAAAATAAATAGAACAGATATGTACAAGTAAAATAAATAAATAGAGTAATAAATATGTACAAACATATATACATATATACAGGTGCGGTGGGGAAGGGAAGGAGGTAAGATGTGGGGGGATGAAGAGGGGGGGAGGGGGAGAGGAAGGAGGGGGCTCAATCTGGGAAGGCCTCCTGGAGGAGGTGAGCTCTCAGTAGGGCCTTGAAGGGAGGAAGAAGAAAGGAGCACTTAGGGAAGGGCTCTTGGAGGAAGGAACCTCCAAAAGCTTTGAGCAACCACTGGAGCGTTTTGAAGAATGGGAATGTGTTTGCGAAACAATCCATCAATCAGTTGTAATTAATGAGCACTTACTGTGGGCAGAGCACTGTATTAAGCACTTGGGATTGGTAGACACATTCTCTGCCCGCAAGAAGCTTACAGTCTAGGGGGAGGAGGTTAGAGAAATGAATCTGGGGAGTAAAGCGAAGTGTGGACTAGAGAGGGGAGAGGCTGGAGGCGGAGAGGTCAGCGAAGTGGTTTAGGCAGTAGTCGAGTCAGGTTGGGAGAAAGGTTAGGGACCTCCCGGTTGAGATGGAGAGGGAAGGGCTTTCATTGTGTATTCCAGGATTCTTTTCTTTTTGTTGGAATTTCTCAAGTTTCCAGCTCACAATTGAAGAGTGTGTCCGGCAGATGTCTGTGGAGCTGAATCAAATGAGGGGGAATGGAACTCCGGCTTCCAACCGGAATCATGCCGCTATGGAAGCCGAGATTGTCTTGAGGCCCCTCATGGACTTCTTGGACAAGACGTAAGTTTTTGCAGGAGTTCGCCTTCCCGCCACGGAGGGAGTCTTGGTCCTCTGCAAGATCTGGCGTAGTGGCTAGAAAACGGGCCTGGGACTCAGAAGGTCATGAGTTCTAATCTGTCCCCTGCCACTTGTCAGCTGTGTGACCATGGGCAAGACACTTCACTTCTCTGGGCCTCCGTTACCTCATCTGGAAAATGGAGATTGAGGCTGTGAGCCCCATGTGGGACAGGGACTGTGTCCAACCCGATTTGCTTCTATCCACCCCAGCGCTTAGTTCAGTGCCTGGCACATACTAAGTGCTTAACAATTACCACATTTAATATTATTCTTTACCTGAGGTCCTAAAGAGAGGCTTCTCTTTTCCTCCTACCGCTCAGACACCCAGGCTGGTTAGTGTAAGCAAGAAAACCCCAGGAGACCAGCTGTTAAGAGAAACAAACGGTCTGAACAAGAAGAAAGAGAAAATGTCCAACTCTTAGAGAAGCAGCGTGGCTCAGTGGAAAGAGCCTGGGCTTTGGAGTCAGAGGTTAGGGGTTCAAATCCTGGCTCTGCCAATTGCCAGCTGTGTGTGACTTTGGGCAAGTCACTTCTCTGCTCTGGGCCTCAGTTACCCCATCTGTAAAATAGGGATGAAGACTGTGAGCCCCCCATGGGACAACCTGATCATCATCATCATCAATCGTATTTATTGAGCGCTTACTATGTGCAGAGCACTGTACTAAGCGCTTGGGAAGTACAAATTGGCAACACATAGAGATAGTCCCTACCCAACAGTGAGCTCACCTCGTAACCTCCCCAGCGCTTACAACTGTGCTTTGCACACAGTAAGCGCTTAATAAATGTTATTATTATTATTATTATTATTACTATTAATTCAGAGAGCCAGGCCAGATCACACATATGGCGCTGTGTTTGCAATCTCCATTTTGGCATGGCCGACTCCGAACTCGACTGTAGCACTGGGCTCGGTCTCACAGCCTGGGTCTCTCCGTGACGGGGAAGAGTAAACCGTCACGGACGTCATTAAGTGCTGGCGTGCGTTAAGCCAGGAGCCGCGGAGCAGATGGGCACCGTTGGGTACCCCGTCTGTGCCCCTCCTCCCCCACGTTGACCTTTCCCTCCACCACATGAAACAGGCTCTTTTTGAATCTCTGGAAAGGGGAAAGATCCAAATCCATAACTAATGTGCAGAGCAGCTGGGGCCTTGGCTCGTGGACTGCCCACTCCTTGCCAAAGGCTGGCTGGCCCTGGCTGTCTTTGGCAACTGGGTGCCAGCCTGGGAATGATTAGCTGCCCTAGGGATCAAGGAGAATGGGAATCTTATCCAAGCACTTCGTACAGTGCTCTGCACACAGTAAGTGCTCAATAAATACGATTGAATGAATCTTATCCCCTCTGGGCCTGGAGCAGCCCAAGTCCAAGCATCTGCAGACACAACCAATGCTCCCCTCCCCGGCACCCCGGAAACATTCCCCCCTGGGAAAAGAGCTCGATTCAATTCAGTCGTATTTATCGAGCAGTCACTGTGTGCAGAGCACTGTACTAAGCGCTTGGGAGAGTACAATAAAACAATTGTAAAGCCAGTGGTGAACAGTTTTGGTTTGATGAGGAGGTGGATGGGCAACCTCTGGAGACTGTGAGCCCACTGTTGGGTAGGGACTGTCTCTATATGTTGCCAACTTGTACTTCCCAAGCGCGTAGTACAGTGCTCTGCACACAGTAAGTGCTCAATAAATATGATTGATTGATTGATTGGAGGTTCTTGAAGCGTGGGCCTGAGAGTCAGAAGACCTGTGTTCTAATCCTGGTTCTGCCATTTAATTGCTGTGTGACCTTGGGCAAGTCACTTAACTTCCCTGTGCCTCTGTTTCCTCAACTGTAAAACGGTGATTATGCCTCTATTTCCTCAACTGTAAAATGGTGATTAACTATCTGTTCGACTCCCTACTTAGACTATGAGCCCCATATGGGACAAGGACCGTATCCAGCCTGATTAACTTGTAATAATAATAATAATAATAACGGCATTTATTAAGCACTTACTATGTGCAAAGCACTGTTCTGAGCATTGGGAAGGATACAAGGTGATCAGGTTGTCCCACGTGGGGCTCACAGTCTTCATCCCCATTTTACAGAAGAGGAAATTGAGGCCCAGAGAAGTTAAGTGACTTGCCCGAACTCATACAACTGACAAGTGGCGGAGCCGGAATTTGAACCCATGACCTACTGAGAGCTCGCCTCCCCCAGGAGGCCTTCCCAGACTGAGCCCCCTCCTTCCTCTTCCCCTCCTCCCCCTCTCCAACCCCCCGCCTTACCTCCTTCCCTTCCCCACAGCTCCTGTATAGTGTATATATGTTTGTACGTATTTATTACTCCATTTATTTATTTTACTTGTACATATCTATTCTATTTATTTTATTTTGTTAATATGTTTTGTTTTGTTCTCTGTCTCCCCCTTCTAGACTGTGAGCCCACTGTTGGGTAAGGACCGTCTCTATATGTTGCCAGCTTGTACTTCCCAAGCGCTTAGTACAGTGCTCTGCACACAGTAAGTGCTCAATAAATACGATTGATCTATTGATTGATTGATTGATTGACCTCTGACTCCGAAGCCCGGGCTCTTTCCACTGAGCCACGCTGCTTCTCTACCCCAGCGCTTGTACCCAGTGTTTGACAGATTCTAAGCACTTAAAAATGCCATTAAAAAACACTTTCACATCATGGAGGGCTTTCTAGGGGAAGAATGTCAAGCGTTGATAGGACCAAACAAGAGAAAAAGGGGTTAACTACAGCAAGAGGGAGTTCAGTAAGACACAAGGAAGAACTTTCTTGTTACCATGAAAAAGAGCTTTGAGGGGCCTTCCCAGATTGAGCCCCCTCTTTCCTCTCCCTCTCCTCCCCATCCCGCCCCCGCCTTACCTCCTTCCCCTCCCCACAGCACCTGTATAGATGTATATATGTTTGTACGGATTTATTACTCTATTTATTGATTTATTTTATTTGTACATATTTATTCTATTTATTTTATTTGGTTAATATGTTTTGCTTTGTTCTCTGTCTCCCCCTTCTAGACTGTGAGCCCGCTGTTGGGTAGGGACCGTCGCTATACGTTGCCAACTTGGACTTCCCAAGCTCTTAGTACAGTGCTCTGCACACAGTAAGCGCTCAATAAATACGATTGAAAGAATGAGAAAGGTAGAGGAGTTTCTCGCTTGGCGAGAAGCAGCGTGGCTCAGTGGAAAGAGCCCGGGCTCTGGAGTCAGAGGTCACGTGTTCAAATCCCGGCTCCGCCAATTGTCAGCTGTGTGACTTTGGGCAAGTCACTGAACTTCTCTGTGCCTCAGTTACCGCATCTGTAAAATGGGGATGAAGACTGTGAGCCCCTCCGTGGGACAACCTGACACCTTGTAACCTCCCCAGCGCTTAGAAAAGTGCTTTGCACGTAGTAAGTGCTTAATAAATGCTATTATTATCATTATTATTATTATCTGTAAAAATAGACAAACAGATGCCTATGGTTTATGCGTTCACCTGCGCGGATGCAGGGGCAAGACCTGATGACCTCTCAGAGAGCCCCTTCTCCAAAACTACCTGTGTGGGACTCACCAACTTAGATTTCATTGAACGCTTCCATCCGCCTCCTCTCCGCAGTGAAATTATTTATCTCTATGACACCTCGAAAAGATGTTTAAGTATAAACATGTTGAAGCTGCATGGCTCAGTGGAAAGAGCCCGGGCTTGGGAGACAGAGGTCATGGGTTCGAATCAGGCTCCACCACTTGTCAGCTGTGTGACCTTGGGCAAGCCACTTAACTTCTCTGCACCTCATCTGTAAAATGGGGATTAAGACTGTGAGCCCCACGTGGGACAGCCTGCTCACCTTGTATCCCCCAAGCGCTTAGAACAGTGCTTTGCACATAGTAAGTGCTTAATAAATTCATTCATTCATTCATTCAATCGTATTTATTGAGCGCTTACTGTGTGCAGAGCACTGTACTAAGCGCTTGGGAAGTACAAGTTGGCAACATAACAAATACCATCATTATTATAAAATGGTTCCTAGGAACTGAGGGGAGGGCAAACCGACCTAAGAAATTGCTCTATGATGGATGGAAATGGAAATTATTTGAGGTTTTAGGCAGCACCAGGGAAAAGTGGGCCCTTAATAAATACCAGGTGATATTGATGACGGAAATTTCCTGCCATAGGAACTTGCTGTGAATTTTTCCCTGGCTGATCTCATGCTGTTCAATTGATCGATCAATCATTCAGTGGTCTTGAGCACTTACTGTGTGCAGAGCACTGTACTGAATGCTCGGGAGGGTACAATGCGACAGAATTAGCAGACACGTTGGTGGCATGCTTGTGTGTGTCTGTGTGTGTGTGTCCTTCCTCTCACCTATTCATTCATTCATTCAATCGTATTTATTGAGCGCTTACTGTGTGCAGAGCACTGTACTAAGAGCTTGGGAAGTACAAGTTGGCAACATATAGAGACAGTCCCTACCCAACAGCAGGCTCACAGTCTAGAAGACGGCACTACCATCCTTCCCGTCTCACAAGCCCGCAACCTTGGTGTCATCCTCAACTCTGCTCTCTCATTCACCCCTCACATCCAAGCCGTCACCAAAACCTGCCGGTCTCAGCTCCGCAACATTGCCAAGATCCGCCCTTTCCTCTCCATCCAAACCGCTACCCTGCTAATTCAAGCTCTCATCCTATCCTGTCTGGACTACTGCACTAGCCTTCTCTCTGATCTCCCATCCTCGTGTCTCTCTCCACTTCAATCCATACTTCATGCTGCTGCCCGGATTATCTTTGTCCAGAAACGCTCTGGACATATTACTCCCCTCCTCAAAAACCTCCAATGGCTACCGATCAATCTGCGCATCAGGCGGAAACTCCTCACCCTGGGCTTCAAGGCTCTCCATCCATCCCCTCGCCCCCTCCTACCTCCCCTCCCTTCTCTCCTTCTCCAGCCCAGCCCGCACCCTCCGCTCCTCCACCACTAATCTCCTCACCGTACCTCGCTCTCGCCTGTCCCGCCATCGACCCCCGGCCCACGTCATCCCCCGGGCCTGGAATGCCCTCCCTCTGCCCATCCGCCAAGCTAGCTCTCTTCCTCCCTTCAAGGCCCTGCTGAGAGCTCACCTCCTCCAGGAGGCCTTCCCAGACTGAGCCCCTTCTTTCCTCTCCCCCTCGTCCCCCTCTCCATCCCCCCGTCTTACCTCCTTCCCTTCCCCACAGCACCTGTATATATGTATATATGGTTGTACATATTTATTACTCTATTTATTTATTTATTTATTTATTTTACTTGTACATTTCTATCCTACTTATTTTATTTTGTTGGTATGTTTGGTTCTGTTCTCTGTCTCCCACTTTTAGACTGTGAGCCCACTGTTGGGTAGGGACTGTCTCTATGTGATGCCAATTTGTACTTCCCAAGCGCTTAGTACAGTGCTCTGCACATAGTAAGCGCTCAATAAATACGATTGATTGATTGATTGATTAGAAGGGGGAGACAGACAACAAAACAGAACATATTAACAAAATAAAATAAATAGAATAAATATGTACAAGTAAAAGAGTAATAAATATGTGCAAATATATATATTTTATATATATATACAGGTGCAGTGGGGAGGGGAAGGAGGGGGAGCGACATCCTCCTACCGATTTACAGGTGCCTTGAAACCCCAACACTCTAAGGAGTAGTTTCCCTTTGAGTGAAATCTTCATTTGATGTATGTTTTAACGCTTCAATTTTTGAAGTCCAGCAACCATGGAAACAACTTCTGGGGGGGAAAAGTACTTTTCCAGTGCATTTGTTGTCTGTTAAATTCAAGAGATTAAACGGTACGAGGTTTGGACAGATGATGAGGTGGAATGATTTTCCAGGTTGTCTAACTGTAGCTTGATCCTTGGGACAGGGCTGTGAGGTTTTTCTGGTCCGATCATCATCATCAATGGGATTTATTGAGCACCTACTATGTGCAGAGCACTGTACTAAGCACTTGGGAAAAGGCAATACAACAGAATTGAAATTACATGCCCCTTGGGGGTAGGGAACGGGGAGGGGGATCGCCTAATCTCTGCTCACCTGGGGGCTCTGAGCCCCCCAAGGGGAGAACTTCTGTCAGAATGGATGTTGTCTCATTCCAGGTTGAGTCTCTCTGCGAAGATCTGTGAGAAAACCGTCCTCAAGCGGATTTTGAAAGGGCTGTGGAAACTGGTGCTGAACAGAATCGAAAAGCAGATCATCCTACCTCCTCTGACAGATCAGACGGTGAGGCGGCTGGAAGCGGCTCCCACATTTCAATGTGCCTGGGGTCTCCAGGAGCTTCTCTGACCCCACCTTGTTTCCCAGAATGTTCCCTGATAGAAGGGGAGCATTTCCCAGCGGAGCCGGCGCAATGTGCGGCCCCTCTCTGTTGTCAGAGGACCGCTATCTGCACAGGAGAATCCTGCTGAAAATTGCTACACGTATTTCTAATAATAATAATTGTGGTATTTGTTAAGCGCTTATTATGTGCCAAGGGCTGGGGATGGATACAGGCAAATTGGGTTGGACACAGTCTCCGTCCCACGTGGGACTCACAGTCTTAATCACCATTTTACAGATGAGGTCACTGAAGCCCAGAGAAGCGAAGTGACTTTCCCAAGGTGTCACAGCAGACGCGCGGCAGAGCAGGGATTAGAACTCAGATCCTTTCGTTCCCAGGCCCGTGCCCTATCCACTAGGCAACGTTGCTTCTCACAGTCCACATCTGCTTTTCACAGCTTCTTTTTCAGTCTGCTTCTTTCCGTGTCTCTCCCTCTGCCTCTCCCAACTCAGCAGATTCCTTAAAGCCCGTGAATGAAAACATCCAGAATGCAATCCCTGTTTGGGCGAGTATTTCTCCACCAGTCAATCAGTGATATGTATTGAGCATTTACTGTGTGCAGAGCACTATACTAAGTGCTTGGGAGCATACAATACAACAGAATCGGTCAATCAATCAATCAATGGTATTTATTGAGCGCTTACTATGTGCAGATAGCGGTACTAAGCGCTTGGGAGAGTACGATACAACAAAATTAGCAGACAAGTCCCCGGATCTTAACGAGCTTACGGTCTAAGAGACAAGCTTACGGTTTAGAGTCTAGAGTTGGTAGACGTGTTCCTGCCCACGCTGAGCTTACGGTATAGGGGGACTCAATTTGGTGTTTACAGGGCAGGGTACCAGGGTTTGAACAGAGCCCAGTGTCTGGCCTAAATGAGAAGCAGCGTGGCTCAATGGAAAGAGCCCGGGCTTTGGAGTCAGAGGTCATGGGTTCAAATCTCGGCTCCACCAACTGTCAGCTGTGTGACTTGGGGCAAGTCACTTAACTTCTCTGAGCCTCAGTTACCTCATCTGTAAAATGAGGATGAAGACTGATCACCTTGTTACTTCCCCAGTGCTTAGACCAGTGCTTTGCACATAGTAAGCAC
Organism: Tachyglossus aculeatus; assembly: GCF_015852505.1. Taxonomy (NCBI): domain Eukaryota; kingdom Metazoa; phylum Chordata; class Mammalia; order Monotremata; family Tachyglossidae; genus Tachyglossus; species Tachyglossus aculeatus. The sequence continues at coordinate 5,725,488 of NC_052073.1, read as the reverse complement.
TTAATAAATGCCATCATTATTATTATTATTACCCCAGTGCTTTGAACAATGTTCGACACATAGAAAGTGCTTAACAAATGCCAAAAAAATAGGCTCTGCTGAAGATTCAGCTCCTCTTCTGCAGCTGCGGAAAACAAGAAAGGAGCACCGTGTACTCTGCAGGGTTTGAATTTCCTGTCGTCTTCTCAACTACCTCTGGGAATAGGGGAATACATGACTACCCAAATTCCCACCTAACCATAAGGAACTCAGCCGTATGCCTTCCAGACAACTGAGATCTTTCCAAATTGGTCCCAGCCAACCCCTGAATCCAGGAGTCTGTTTCCACAGGCAGTCAGGAAGTCTGGATTATCAATCATTTATATTTATTGAGCGCTTTCTGTGTGCAGAGCACTGTACTAAGCATTTGAGTGGCTATTTCTCCATCACAATTATTACCACCATTAAGGACCCTGAATGCCCCAGAGGAAGAAAGCGGCAGGCAATGGGGCAATTTGTCATCAGGGCTGACTCGCCCCTGCCCTTTAGGGTCTCCTGATAGAGTGGACACATACATATATATATATATGTATGTACATATGTATATATGTATGTATGTATGTATGTATATATATGTGTGTGTATATATATATGTATGTACATATGTATATATGTATGTATATATATGTATGCACATACATACTATACTAGGAACTTGGGAGAGTACAGTATAACAGAGTTGGTAGGCACGTTCTCTGCCACAATAAGCTTACAGTCTAGAGGGGAAAACAGACGTTACCGTACATAAATAAATAAATTTTGGAATTGTATCTAAGTGTTGTGGGGCTCAGGGAGGGGTGAATAAAGTGTGCAAATCAAGTGCAAGGGTGACGCAGAAGGATTGGGAGAAGAAGAAAGTGGGGGCTTAGTCAGGAAAGGCCTCTTGCAGGAGATCATCATCATCATCATCAATCGTATTTATTGAGCGCTTACTGTGTGCAGAGCACTGTACTAAGTGCTTGGGAAGTACAAATTGGCAACATATAGAGACAGTCCCTACCCAACAGTGGGCTCACAGTCTAAAAGGGGGAGACAGAGAACAAAACCAAACATACTAACAAAATAAAATAAATAGAATAGATATGTACAAATAAAATAAATAAATAAATAAATAGAGTAATAACTATGTACAAACATATATACATATGGCCTTCAGTAAAGCTTAGAAGGTGGGGAGAGGGATCGTCTGTCGGATATGATGGGATATGATGGGGGAGGGTATTCTGGGACAGAGGCAGGACTTGAGCGAGAGTTCGGTGGTGAGATATATCAATCAATCAATCAATTGTATTTATTGAGCACTTACTGTGTGCAAAGCACTGTACTAAGCGCTTGGGAAGTACAAGTTGGCAACATATAGAGACAGTCCCTACCCAACGGTGGGCTCACAGTCTAAAAGAAGAGTCTAAAAGAAATGATCATCATATATGAGACGATCATGCTGGTGGCTTGTTAGAAGGAAAGTTGAGGACATAGAGGGAATGGTTAGGAGTGTTGTATGGTCGATCCGTAGCTGTGAGGAGGGGGCCTCTCCAGGAGAGAAGCCATTATTCCATTCCTCCAAGCTCCTTTTGGTGATTCTGTCAGAGACGCAATTCCAGGCTGGTGGGGGGCAGAAATGGCATTGCTTGGGACCCTCGGGTGTCTAAGCATAAAGTATCCCTCTCTCCTTAACGATTCCAAGAATCCCACTTAAAGATTTGGAGTTTAAATTCTTGAAATTCCCACCTTTGTTCGGGATGGCAAAATGAGACAGGAGAAATGTAGTCCCAAACATAGCGAAAATAGAGAAGATTCTCCCCTGATCAGCAGTGGCTGGCATTCTAGTGTTTAACATTTCTCCCTTATGGTTCTAGGGGCCTCAGATGATTTTCAGCGCGGCTAAAGATCTCGGACAATTATCCAAACTGAAGGTAAGCAAAATCATTCCTGCCCCTCCTTGGGGCGGTCGGAGGGAGAGGTGTCACGTGAACTCATGTGAAGCAGCATGCCTTAGTGACAAGCGCACGGGCTTGAGAGTCAGAGGACATGGGTTCTAATTCCGCCTCTGCCACTAGTCTGCTGTGTGACCTTGGGCAAACCACTTAACTTCTCTGTGCCTCAGTTCCCCCATCTTTAAAATGGGGATTAAGATTGTATGCCCCACATGGGACCACCTGATTACCTGTATCTACCCAGTGCTTAGAACAGTGCTTGGCAAGTAGTAAGTGCTTAACAAATACAATAATAATAATAATAATAATAACTCAGTGTTGCTGCCCTCTTGACTTAGAGAAGCAGTAGGTAACTATTACCATTCAGCTTCCTTCCTTCCATTCTCTGAAATAGCAGTTTGCATATTCTTCCCTTGCTTGTGCCCAAAAATATAGCAGGGATTCACTTATTACTTCTGGACCCCTTCAGATGGACTAATTGTAATCCTAAATCTGGGGTATAAATGCTCCTTTTTTCAATTTGGGGGTTTGGGGGGATTTTTTTCAGGCGGGGGGGAAGGAGGTTGGTATTAGTTAAGTGCCAGACTCTGTACTAAGCGCTGGGCTGCATTCCGGGCTTGGGAGTCAGAGGTCATGGGTTCTAATGCCGGCTCCGTCACTTATCGGCTGTGTGACTTTGGGCAAGTCACTTAACTTCCCTGTGCCTTAGTTTTCACATCCTTAAAATGGGGTTTAAGATTGTGAGCCCCACGTGAGGCAACTTGATCACCTTGTATCCTCCAGCACTTAGAACAGTGCTTTGCACATTGTAAGCGCTTAACAAATACCATCATCATCATCAGTGTGGCTTAATGGATAGAGCATGAGCCTGGGAGTTAGAAGGACCTGAGTTCTATTCCTGGCTCCACCACATGTCTGCTGTGTGACCTTGGGCAAAGCATTTCACTTTCTGGTCCTCAGTTACCCATCTGAAAAATGGGGATTAAGAGTGTGAGCCACAAGCGGGAACAGGGAC